>NC_000084.6:90368479-90602639 GCF_000001635.26 Mus musculus
GATGTAATATATGAAAGAAGATGAAAGAAGGAAAGAAAGAAAGAAAGAAAGAAAGAAAGAAAGAAAGAAAGAAAGAAAGAAAGAAAGAAAGAGAAAGAGAGGAAGGAAAGAAGGAAGGAAGGGAGGGAGGGAGGGAGGGAGGGAGGGAGGGAGGGAGGGAGAAAGGAAGGAAGGAAGGGAGAGAGAGAGAGAGAAAGGAAGGAAGGAAGAGAGAGAGAAAGGAAGGAAGGAAGAAAGAAAGAAAGAAAGAAAGAAAGAAAGAAAGAAAGAAAGAAAGAAAGAAAGAAAGAAAGAAAGAAAGAAAGAAAGGAAGGAAGGAAGGAAGAAAGAAAGGGGAATTCAGTTGGAATTTTGATGGGAATTGCATTGAATCTGACGATTGCTTTTTGCAGGATAGCCATTTTTACTATATTAATCCTGTCAATCCGTGAGTATGGGAGGTCTTTCCATCTTTTGAGATCTTCGATTTCTTTCTCCAGAGTCTTGAGGTTCTTATCATACAGACCTTTCATTTCCTTAGTTAGAATCACACCAATGTATTTTATATTATTTCTGACTATTTTGAAGGGTGTTGTGTCCCTAATTTCTTTCTCAGTCTGTTTATTCTTTGTGTACAGAAAGGAGGATTTGTTTGAGTTAATTTTGTATCCAATACTTCACTGAAGTTGTTTATCAGGTTTAGGAGTTCTCTGGTGGAATTTTTGGGTTCACTTAAGTATACTATCATATCATCTACAAATAATGATATTTTAACTTCTTCCTTTCCAATTTGTATTCCTTTGAGCTCCTTTTGTTGTCTAGTTACTCTGGCTAGGACATCAAGTACTATATTGAATAGGTAGGGAGAGAGTGGGCAGCCTTGTCTAGTCCCTGATTTTAGTCAGATTGGTTCAAGTTTCTCTCCATTTAGTTTGATGTTGGCTACTGGTTTGCTGTATATTATTACTTTTATTATGTTTAGATATGGGCCTTGAATTCTTGATCTTTCCAAGACTTTTATCATGAACTGGTGTTGGATTTTATCAAATGGTTTCTCAACATCCTATGAGATGATCTTGTGATTTTTGTCTTTGAGTTTGTTTATATAGTGGATTACATTGATGGATTTCCATATGTTGAAGCATCCTTGCATCCTTGCATCCTTGCTTCCCTGGGATGAAGCCTACTTGAACATGATGGATGATCATTTTGATGTGTTCTTGGATTCGGTGAGTAATTTTGACTTCATAGAATAAATTGGGTAGAATACCTTCTGTTTCTATTTTATAGAATAGTTTGAGGAGTATTGGGTATTTGTATTAGGTCTTTTAAGGTCTGATAGAACACTTCACTAAGCCCATCTGACCCTTGGCTTATTTTGTGTTGAAAGACTATTAATACTGTCCCTGCGCCCTCTAGTTAGTCTGGCTAAGGGTTTATCTATCTTGTTGATTTTCTCAAAGAACCAGCTCCTGGTTTGGTTGATTCTTTGTATAGTTCTTTTTGTTTCTATTTGGTTGATTTCAGCCCTGAGATTGATTATTTCCTGCTGTCTACTCCTCTTGGGTGAATTTGATTTCTTTTGTTCTAGAGCTTTTAGGTGTGCGGTCAAGTTGCTCGAGTATGCTCTCTCCAGATTCTTTTTGGAGGCACTCAGAACTATGAGTTTTCCTCTTAGGACTGCTTTCATTGTGTCCCATAAATTTGGATATGCTGTGGTTTCATTTTCATTAAACTCTAAAATGTCTTTGATTTATTTCTTTATTTATTTCTTCCTTGACCAAGTTATCATTGAGTAAAGTGTTGATCAGCTTCCATGTGTATATGGGCTTTCTATTATTTATGTTGTTATTGAAGATCAGCCATAGTCTGTGGTGATCTGATAGGATTCATGGGATTATTTCAATATTTTTTTATCTATTGAGGCCTGTTTTGTGCCGGATTATATGGTCAGTTTTGGAAAAGGTACCATGAGGTGCTAAGAAAAAGGTATATCCTTTTGTTTTAGGATAAAATGTTCTGTAGATATCTGTTAAATCCATTCTGTTAGTTTCACTGTGTCTCTGTTTAGTTTCTGTTTCCACAATCTGTCCATTGATGAGAGTGTGGTGTTGAAGTCTCCCACTATTATTGTGTGCAGTGCAATGTGTGTCTTGAGATTTACTAAAGTTTCTTTAATGAATGTGGATGCCCTTGCATTTGGAGCATAGATGTTCAGAATTGAGAGTTCATCTTGGTATATTTTACCTTTGATGAGTAAGATGTATCTTTCCTTCTCTTTTTTTGATAACTTTAGGTTGAAAGTCGATAACTTTAGGTTTTATTCGATGTTACAATGGCTACTCCAGCTTGTTTCTTCAGACCATTTGCTTGGAAAATTATTTTCCAGCCTTTTACTCTGAGGTAGTGTCTGTCTTTGTCACTGAGGGTTTCCTGTATGCAGCAAAATTTTGGGTCCTGTTTACATAACCAGTCTGTTAGTCTATGTCTTTTTATTGGGGAATTAAGTCCATTCATATTAAGAGATATTAAGAAAAAGTCATTGTTGCTTCCTGTTATTTTTGTTGTTAGAGTTGGAATTTTGTTCATGTGACTATCTTCTTTTAGGTTTGTTGAAGGATAACTTTCTTGCTTTTTCTAAAGTATAGTTTCCCTCCTTATGTTGGCATTTTCCATTCATTATCCTTTGAAGGGCTGGATTTGTAGAAAGATATTGTGTAAATTTGGTTTTGTCATGGAATACCTTGGTTTCTCTGGCAATGGTAATTGAGAGTTTTGCTGGGTATAGTAGTCTGGGCTGGTATTTGTGCTCTCTTAGGGTCTGTATGACATCTGCCCAGGATCTTCTGGCTTTCATAGTCTCAGAGGAGAAGCCAGGTGTAATTCTGATAGGTCTGCCTTTATATGTTACTTAACCTTTTTCCCTTACTGCTTTTAATATTCTTTGTTTTGTGCATTTGGTGTTTTGAATATTGTGATGGGAAGAATTTTTTTCTGGTCCAAACTATTTGGAGTTCTGTAGGATTCTTGTATGTTCATGGGCATCTCTTTCTTTAGGTATGGGAAGTTTTCTTCTATAATTTTCTTGAAGATATTTTCTGGCCCTTTAAATTGGAAATCTTCCTTCTTGTCTATACTTATTATCCTTAGGTTTGGTCTTATTGTGTCCTCAATTTCTTGGATTTTTGGGGTTAGTATCTTTTTGCATTTCACATTTTCTTTGATTGTTGTGTCAATGTTTTCTATGGTATCTTCTGCACCTGACATTCTCTCTTCTATCTTTTTTATTCTGTTTGTTATGCTTGCATCTATGGCTCCTGATCCCTTTCCTAAGTTTTCTATTTCCAGACTTGTCTCCCCTTGTGATTTCTTTATTGTTTCTACTTCCATTTTTAGATCCTGGATGGTTTTGTTCAATTCTTTCACTTGTTTGGATGTGTTTTCCTATATTTCTTTAAGGGAGTTATTTGTGTGCTTCTTATAGTCCTCCATCATCATCACGAGAAGTGACTTTAGATCCATATCTTGCTTTTCTGGTGTGATGGTGTATCCAGGACTTGCTATGGTGGGAGAGTTGGGTTCTGATGATGCCAAGTAACCTTGGTTTCTGTTGTTTCCATTCTTATGATTGCCTCCTGCCATCTAATTATCTTGTGAGCTCCCTGCCCTTGATATATCTGATTGGAGCCTGTCCTTCCCGTAATCCCAGTTGAGTCAGAACTTTTCAGAGTCCAGCTTTCTTTGTGATCCTGTGATTCTGGTATCCTGTGATGCTGATATTCTGGGTGTGTCAGAGTTCTTGGCAGTCAAGCTTCCTCTGAGACCCTGAGATCCTGGTGTGACCAAGCTCCTGGGATCCCAGGATCCTGGGATCCTGGGATCCTAAGATCTGGGTGTGTTAGAGTGCCTGGAAGTGATACCACCTCTGGAGACCATGGGACTATCTGCTGAGTTCTAAACCAAGGTAGACCAGCACCAACTGGAAAGAACCTGAGCCACTGATTGGGCAGGGTTCCCGTGTCTGTGCTCCAGCTGTTCCCAGGCATCCCGGTTCTGTTGGAACAAATGTTGTGTTCCACTCACCAGTGATCCTAAGATCCTGGGTGTGCTAGGGTGCCTGTGGAGTGGAGAGTCCTCTGGAGACCTTGGAACTGCCCACTGAGTTCAGACCCAAGGTAGCCTGGTGTGGCGCTGACCAGGAACACTGAATATTTTAAAAATATTTTTGGCCATTTGTAATTTTTTATTTTAAAAATGCTTTGCTTAAAAAAAAAAATAAGTTTAAGCCAGGCAGTGGTGGCGCATGCCTTTAATCCCAGCACTTGGGAGGCAGAGACAGGCAGAATTCTGAGTTCGAGGCCAGCCTGGGCTACAGAGTGAGTTCCAGGACAGCCAGGGCTACACAGACAAACCCTGTCTTGAAAATCCAAAAATAAATAAATAAATAAATAAATAAATAAATAAATAAATAGATAAATAAAAGTTAAAAAGAGAATGCTTTGTTTACCTTCATTTCTCAGTTTTTAATTTGGTTGCCCTACAAGAAAACTAAAAGAAATTGTGGCTCTGGGCACATGTTTTGTTTTTCCAGGTGTGCCCATTTTATCTCCTAAAGTTTATCTTTTGCTATCCCTTTTTCTTTTTCTGTCTTTTTTTCCATCTTCCTTATCCCTGGAACTTCTAAGATCTACAGTTTGCCAACTCTGCTTACTTTCCTTCTGACTTCCATAAATTGTCTCCCATCAATTCTTCCTTCCTAAACTGATTCTTTAAATTATTTTATAAGTAAAACCAAAAATATCCTGAAGAGATGGCACTAATATAGCATAACTTCTTTATATTCTTATTTATTATTTTTAGTAGTAGTATTAATTTTACAGTCCAGTCATTACCCTCTCCTGGTCTGCCCTCCCACAGTTCCACATCCCATTCCTCCTCTCCACTATCACCAAGAGGATGTCTCCACCACCCCACCCCCACCATACCTCCCCACTCCCTGGGGCCTCAAATCTCTCCAGGGTTAGACACCTCTTCTCTCACTGAAGCCAGACCAGGCAGTCCTCTGATGTATATGTGTTAGCAGCCTGGGACCAGCTAGTGTATGCTGCCTGGCTGGTGGCTCAGTGTCTGAGAGATCTCAAGGGTCCAGGTTAGTTGAGACTGCTGGTCTTCCTATGGGGTCACCCTCCTCCTCAGCTTCTTCTAGCTTTTCCCTAATTCAACCACAGGGGTCCCTGATTTCAGTCCATTGGTTGAATGTAAATATCTGCTTGTCCTTGGTCCGGGACCCGCCGAACTTAGGAAATTAGTCTGAACAGGTGAGAGGGTGCGCCAGAGAACCTGACAGCTTCTGGAACAGGCGGAAGCACAGAGGCGCTGAGGCAGCACCCTGTGTGGGCCGGGGACAGCCGGCCACCTTCCGGACCAGAGGACAGGTGCCCGCCCGGCTGGGGAGGCGACCTAAGCCACAGCAGCAGCGGTCGCCATCTTGGTCCGGGACCCGCCGAACTTAGGAAATTAGTCTGAACAGGTGAGAGGGTGTGCCAGAGAACCTGACAGCCTCTGGAACAGGCGGAAGCACAGAGGGGCTGAGGCAGCACCCTGTGTGGGCCGGGGACAGCCGGCCACCTTCCGGACCGGAGGACAGGTGCCCGCCCGGCTGGGGAGGCGACCTAAGCCACAGCAGCAGCGGTCGCCATCTTGGTCCGGGACCTGCCGAACTTAGGAAATTAGTCTGAACAGGTGAGAGGGTGCGTCAGAGAACCTGACAGCCTCTGGAACAGGCAGAAGCACAGAGGGGCTGAGGCAGCACCCTGTGTGGGCCGGGGACAGCCGGCCACCTTCCGGACCAGAGGACAGGTGCCCGCCCGGCTGGGGAGGCGACCTAAGCCACAGCAGCAGCGGTCGCCATCTTGGTCCGGGACCCGCCGAACTTAGGAAATTAGTCTGAACAGGTGAGAGGGTGCGCCAGAGAACCTGACAGCTTCTGGAACAGGCGGAAGCACAGAGGCGCTGAGGCAGCACCCTGCGTGGGCCTGGGACAGCCGGCCACCTTCCGGACCAGAGGACAGGTGCCCGCCCGGCTGGGGAGGCGACCTAAGCCACAGCAGCAGCGGTCGCCATCTTGGTCCCGGGACTCCAAGGAACTTAGGAATTTAGTCTGCTTAGGTGAGAGTCTGTACCACCTGGGAACTGCCAAAGCAACACAGTGTCTGAGAAAGGTCCTGTTTTGGGCCTTCTTCTTCGGCCAGGAGGAGGTCCAAATACAAGATATCTGCGCACCTTCCCTGTAAGAGAGCTTGCCAGCAGAGAGTGCTGTGAGCACTGAAACTCAGAGGAGAGAATCTGTCTCCCAGGTCTGCTGATAGACGGTAACAGAATCACCAGAAGAACAATCTCTAAACAGAGTCAACTATAACTACTAACTCCAGAGATTACCAGATGGCGAAAGGTAAACGGAGGAATCTTACTAACAGGAACCAAGACCACTCACCATCACCAGAACCCAGCACACCCACTTCGCCCAGTCCAGGGAACCCCAACACACCTGAGAACCTAGACCTAGATTTAAAAGCATATCTCATGATGATGGTAGAGGACATCAAGAAGGACTTTAATAAATCACTTAAAGAAATACAGGAGAACACTGCTAAAGAGTTACAAGTCCTTAAAGAAAAACAGGAAAACACAATCAAACAGGTAGAAGTCCTTACAGAAAAAGAGGAAAAAACATACAAACAGGTGATGGAAATGAACAAAACCATACTAGACCTAAAAAGGGAAGTAGACACAATAAAGAAAACTCAAAGCGAGGCAACACTAGAGATAGAAACCCTAGGAAAGAAATCTGGAACCATAGATTTGAGCATCAGCAACAGAATACAAGAGATGGAAGAGAGAATCTCAGGTGCAGAAGATTCCATAGAGAACATCGGCACAACAATCAAAGAAAATGGAAAATGCAAAAAGATCCTAACTCAAAATATCCAGGAAATCCAGGACACAATAAGAAGACCAAACGTACGGATAATAGGAGTGGATGAGAATGAAGATTTTCAACTCAAAGGTCCAGCAAACATCTTCAACAAAATTATTGAAGAAAACTTCCCAAATCTAAAGAATGAGATGCATATGAACATACAAGAAGCCTACAGAACTCCAAATAGACTGGACCAGAAAAGAAATTCCTCCCGACACATAATAATCAGAACATCAAATGCACTAAATAAAGATAGAATACTAAAAGCAGTAAGGGAAAAAGGTCAAGTAACATATAAAGGCAAGCCTATCAGAATTACACCAGATTTTTCACCAGAGACTATGAAAGCCAGAAGAGCCTGGACAGATGTTATACAGACACTAAGAGAACACAAACTGCAGCCCAGGCTACTATACCCAGCCAAACTCTCAATTATCATAGAGGGAGAAACCAAAGTATTCCACGACAAAACCAAATTCACGCATTATCTCTCCACGAATCCAGCCCTTCAAAGGATAATAACAGAAAAAAACCAATACAAGAACGGGAACAACGCCCTAGAAAAAACAAGAAGGTAATCCCTCAACAAACCTAAAAGAAGACAGCCACAAGAACAGAATGCCACCTTTAACAACTAAAATAACAGGAAGCAACAATTACTTTTCCTTAATATCTCTTAACATCAATGGTCTCAACTCGCCAATAAAAAGACATAGACTAACAAACTGGCTACACAAACAAGACCCAACATTTTGCTGCTTACAGGAAACTCATCTCAGAGAAAAAGATAGACACTACCTCAGAATGAAAGGCTGGAAAACAATTTTCCAAGCAAATGGTATGAAGAAACAAGCAGGAGTAGCCATCCTAATATCTGATAAGATTGACTTCCAACCCAAAGTCATCAAAAAAGACAAGGAGGGACACTTCATTCTCATCAAAGGTAAAATCCTCCAAGAGGAACTCTCAATTCTGAATATCTATGCTCCAAATACAAGAGCAGCCACATTCACTAAAGAAACTTTAGTAAAGCTCAAAGCACACATTGCGCCTCACACAATAATAGTGGGAGACTTCAACACACCACTTTCACCAATGGACAGATCATGGAAACAGAAACTAAACAGGGACACACTGAAACTAACAGAAGTGATGAAACAAATGGATCTGACAGATATCTACAGAACATTTTACCCTAAAACAAAAGGATATACCTTCTTCTCAGCACCTCATGGTACCTTCTCCAAAATTGACCACATAATAGGTCACAAATCAGGCCTCAACAGATTCAAAAATATTGAAATTGTCCCATGTATCCTATCAGATCACCATGCACTAAGGCTGATCTTCAATAACAAAATAAATAACAGAAAGCCAACATTCACATGGAAACTGAACAACACTCTTCTCAATGATACCTTGGTCAAGGAAGGAATAAAGAAAGAAATTAAAGACTTTTTAGAGTTTAATGAAAATGAAGCCACAACGTACCCAAACCTTTGGGACACAATGAAAGCATTTCTAAGAGGGAAACTCATAGCTATGAGTGCCTTCAAGAAAAAACGGGAGAGAGCACATACTAGCAGCTTGACAACACATCTAAAAGCTCTAGAAAAAAAGGAAGCAAATTCACCCAAGAGGAGTAGACGGCAGGAAATAATCAAACTCAGGGGCGAAATCAACCAAGTGGAAACAAGAAGAACTATTCAAAGAATTAACCAAACGAGGAGTTGGTTCTTTGAGAAAATCAACAAGATAGATAAACCCTTAGCTAGACTCACTAAAGGGCACAGGGACAAAATCCTAATTAACAAAATCAGAAATGAAAAGGGAGACATAACAACAGATCCTGAAGAAATCCAAAACACCATCAGATCCTTCTACAAAAGGCTATACTCAACAAAACTGGAAAACCTGGACGAAATGGACAAATTTCTGGACAGATACCAGGTACCAAAGTTGAATCAGGATCAAGTTGACCTTCTAAACAGTCCCATATCCCCTAAAGAAATAGAAGCAGTTATTAATAGTCTCCCAGCCAAAAAAAGCCCAGGACCAGACGGGTTTAGTGCAGAGTTCTATCAGACCTTCAAAGAAGATCTAACTCCAGTTCTGCACAAACTTTTTCACAAGATAGAAGTAGAAGGTATTCTACCCAACTCATTTTATGAAGCCACTATTACTCTGATACCTAAACCACAGAAAGATCCAACAAAGATAGAGAACTTCAGACCAATTTCTCTTATGAACATCGATGCAAAAATCCTTAATAAAATTCTCGCTAACCGAATCCAAGAACACATTAAAGCAATCATCCATCCTGACCAAGTAGGTTTTATTCCAGGGATGCAGGGATGGTTTAATATACGAAAATCCATCAATGTAATCCATTATATAAACAAACTCAAAGACAAAAACCACATGATCATCTCGTTAGATGCAGAAAAAGCATTTGACAAGATCCAACACCCATTCATGATAAAAGTTCTGGAAAGATCAGGAATTCAAGGCCAATACCTAAACATGATAAAAGCAATCTACAGCAAACCAGTAGCCAACATCAAAGTAAATGGAGAGAAGCTGGAAGCAATCCCACTAAAATCAGGGACTAGACAAGGCTGCCCACTTTCTCCCTACCTTTTCAACATAGTACTTGAAGTATTAGCCAGAGCAATTCGACAAGAAAAGGAGATCAAGGGGATACAAATTGGAAAAGAGGAAGTCAAAATATCACTTTTTGCAGATGATATGATAGTATATATAAGTGACCCTAAAAATTCCAACAGAGAACTCCTAAACCTGATAAACAGCTTCGGTGAAGTAGCTGGATATAAAATTAACTCAAACAAGTCAATGGCCTTTCTCTACACAAAGAATAAACAGGCTGAGAAAGAAATTAGGGAAACAACACCCTTCTCAATAGCCACAAATAATATAAAATATCTCGGCGTGACTCTAACGAAGGAAGTGAAAGATCTGTATGATAAAAACTTCAAGTCCCTGAAGAAAGAAATTAAAGAAGATCTCAGAAGATGGAAAGATCTCCCATGCTCATGGATTGGCAGGACCAACATTGTAAAAATGGCTATCTTGCCAAAAGCAATCTACAGATTCAATGCAATCCCCATTAAAATTCCAACTCAATTCTTCAACGAATTAGAAGGAGCAATTTGCAAATTCATCTGGAATAACAAAAAACCGAGGATAGCAAAAACTCTTCTCAAGGATAAAAGAACCTCTGGTGGAATCACCATGCCTGACCTAAAGCTTTACTACAGAGCAATTGTGATAAAAACTGCATGGTACTGGTATAGAGACAGACAAGTGGACCAATGGAATAGAATTGAAGACCCAGAAATGAACCCACACACCTATGGTCACTTGATCTTCGACAAGGGAGCCAAAACCATCCAGTGGAAGAAAGACAGCATTTTCAACAATTGGTGCTGGCACAACTGGTTGTTATCATGTAGAAGAATGCGAATCGATCCATACTTATCTCCTTGTACTAAGGTCAAATCTAAGTGGATCAAGGAACTTCACATAAAACCAGAGACACTGAAACTTATAGAGGAGAAAGTGGGGAAAAGCCTTGAAGATATGGGCACAGGGGAAAAATTCCTGAACAGAACAGCAATGGCTTGTGCTGTAAGATCGAGAATTGACAAATGGGACCTAATGAAACTCCAAAGTTTCTGCAAGGCAAAAGACACTGTCTATAAGACAAAAAGACCACCAACAGACTGGGAAAGGATCTTTACCTATCCTAAATCAGATAGGGGACTAATATCCAACATATATAAAGAACTCAAGAAGGTGGACCTCAGAAAATCAAATAACCCCCTTAAAAAATGGGGCTCAGAACTGAACAAAGAATTCTCACCTGAGGAATACCGAATGGCAGAGAAGCACCTGAAAAAATGTTCAACATCCTTAATCATCAGGGAAATGCAAATCAAAACAACCCTGAGATTCCACCTCACACCAGTGAGAATGGCTAAGATCAAAAATTCAGGTGACAGCAGATGCTGGCGAGGATGTGGAGAAAGAGGAACACTCCTCCATTGTTGGTGGGATTGCAGGCTTGTACAACCACTCTGGAAATCAGTCTGGCGGTTCCTCAGAAAATTGGACATAGTACTACCGGAGGATCCAGCAATACCTCTCCTGGGCATATATCCAGAAGAAGCCCCAACTGGTAAGAAGGACACATGCTCCACTATGTTCATAGCAGCCTTATTTATAATAGCCAGAAACTGGAAAGAACCCAGATGCCCCTCAACAGAGGAATGGATACAGAAAATGTGGTACATCTACACAATGGAGTACTACTCAGCTATTAAAAAGAATGAATTTATGAAATTCCTAGCCAAATGGATGGACCTGGAGAGCATCATCCTGAGTGAGGTAACACAATCACAAAGGAACTCACACAATATGTACTCACTGATAAGTGGATACTAGCCCAAAACCTAGTATACCCACGATATAAGATACAATTTCCTAAACACATGAAACTCAAGAAAAATGAAGACTGAAGTGTGGACACTATGCCCCTCCTTAGAAGTGGGAACAAAACACCCATGGAAGGAGTTACAGAAACAAAGTTTGGAGCTGAGATGAAAGGATGGACCATGTAGAGACTGCCATATCCAGGGATCCACCCCATAATCAGCATCCAAACGCTGACACCATTGCATATACTAGCAAGATTTTATCGAAAGGACCCAGATGTAGCTGTCTCTTGTGAGACTATGCCGGGGCCTAGCAAACACAGAAGTGGATGCTCACAGTCAGCTAATGGATGGATCACAGGGCTCCCAATGGAGGAGCTAGAGAAAGTACCCAAGGAGCTAAAGGGATCTTCAACCCTATAGGTGGAACAACATTATGAACTAACCAGTACCCCTGAGCTCTTGACTCTAGCTGCATATGTATCAAAAGATGGCCTAGTCGGCCATCACTGGAAAGAGAGGCCCATTGGACACGCAGACTTTGTGTGCCCCGGTACAGGGGAACGCCAGGGCCAAAGGGGGGGAGTGGGTGGGTAGGGGAGTGGGGGTGGGTGGGTAAGGGGGACTTTTGGTATAGCATTGGAAATGTAAATGAGCTAAATACCTAATAAAAAATGGAAAAAAAAAAAAAAAGAAATGCAAATTCAGATGCTGAAGTAAACAAAATTATTAAAATTTAAAGTAGTGAAGGAAATACTGTTCAAAAATATGATTACATCCTTGGGGCTAGAGAGCTGGCTCTGCTGTTAACAGTTTCAGCTCATGTTGTAGACGATCCAGGTTTGGTTCCCAGAACCCATATCAGAAGTATGTCCTTCAAAATACAGGGGACTGGAATCTTCTTGCATCCACTGACGCTTGAAAGTACATGCATACCAGAAACTGGAAAGAACCCAGATGCCCCTCAACAGAGGAATGGATACAGAAAATGTGGTACATCTACACAATGGAGTACTACTCAGCTATTAAAAAGAATGAATTTATGAAATTCCTAGCCAAATGGATGGACCTGGAGAGCATCATCCTGAGTGAGGTAACACAATCACAAAGGAACTCACACAATATGTACTCACTGATAAGTGGATACTAGCCCAAAACCTAGGATACCCACGATATAAAAGATACAATTTCCTAAACACATGAAACTCAAGAAAAATGAAGACTGAAGTGTGGACACTATGCCCCTCCTTAGAAGTGGGAACAAAACACCCATGGAAGGAGTTACAGAAACAAAGTATGGAGCTGAGATGAAAGGATGGACCATGTAGAGACTGCCATATCCAGGGATCCACCCCATAATCAGCTTCCAAATGCTGACACCATTGCATACACTAGCAAGATTTTACTGAAAGGACCCAGATGTAGCTGTCTCTTGTGAGACTGTGCCGGGGCCTAGCAAACACAGAAGTGGATGCTCACAGTCAGCTATTGGATGGATCACAGGGCTCCCAATGGAGGAGCTAGAGAAAGTACCCAAGGAGCTAAAGGGATCTTCAACCCTATAGGTGGAACAACATTATGAACTAACCAGTACCCCTGAGCTCTTGACTCTAGCTGCATATGTATCAAAAGATGGCCTAGTCGGCCATCACTGGAAAGAGAGGCCCATTGGACACGCAGACTTTGTGTGCCCCGGTACAGGGGAACGCCAGGGCCAAAGGGGGGGAGTGGGTGGGTAGGGGAGTGGGGGTGGGTGGGTAAGGGGGACTTTTGGTATAGCATTGGAAATGTAAATGAGCTAAATACCTAATAAAAAATGGAAAAAAAAAAATATCTGCTTGTGTCTCAGTCTGCTGTATGTTGGGTCTCTCAGAGGACAGCCATGCTCCCGTCTGTAAGCACACTATAGCATCAGTAATACCGTCAGGCCTTGGACCCTCCCCTTGAGATGGATCCCAAGTTGGGAGAGTCAATGGACCTCCTTTCACTCACTCTCGTCTCCATTTTTGTCCCTGCAGTTCTTTTAGCATAACTTCATGGTTCTTTTTTATTTATTTGTCTAACAAAAGATATAAAGTAAATTAAGTTCAAAACGATGAGATAAATATTGTAATTTTTTTATAGTCAAAGTAGACATCAATATTTTAAGGCTGAAGGTGGCCTCAGTCTCTGTGAGTTCATATGAGCTTTGATTATGTTGATTTAAAGGGTTTTGTTTTCTTTGTGTCCTCCTTCCCCTCTGACTCATTTCTGCCTTCTCTTCCTTGGGGTTCCTTGAGAGATTTGGTAGATATATCTCATTTCACTGAATGTTCCAAGATTTCTCTCTCTCTAATAATATCTGGCTATAGGTTTCTATATTTGTTCCTATCTGCTGTGAGAGAAAGCTTCTCTAATGATGGCTGATAATAAGTATAAACATTTTATTATTTGTCAATATGCAAAGATTGAAGGCAATTGTGTATTTGTTAAACAGATTTACTTTTGGGCATCTGTTTTCTTATCACCTCTAAGTTATATATCTATGTTTTGGTGTTTGTATATAGAGACCAGAGAACAACCTAGAGTGTAATATTCAGAAACATTGTTGATCTCCTTTGTGAAAGGGGTCTATCAGTTTTCTGGAGCTCAGCAATTAGTCTAGATTGAACATCCTATGACCCCAGGGATTCCCCCATCCCTACCTCCATTGCTCTAGGATTATGAGTGCATAGTACCTAGCATTTTTACACAGATGTTGGGGAACAAACTCAGAGGTTTTTTTTTAATATTTTTTATTACGTATTTTCCTCAATTACATTTCCAATGCTATCCCAAAAGTCCCCCATACCCTCCCCCTTCCACTTTCCTATCCACCCATTCCCATTTTTTGGCCCTGGTGTTCCCCTGTACTGGGGCATATAAAGTTTGTGTGTCCAATGGGCCTCTCTTTCCAGTGATGGCCGACTAGGCCATCTTTTGATACATATGCAGCTAGAGTCCAGAGCTCCGGGGTACTGGTTAGTTCATAATGTTCCACCTATAGGGTTGCAGATACAAACTCAGGCTTTAAAACAAGTGCTTTACCAACTGGGCTATCTCTTCAGCCCCAGAGTCATTTCTGTTGTAAAGCAATTACTTTTACCAAAATTTCTAGAAGACTTAAAACTAGAAGCACAAAGACAAATGGAAGAGAATTTTGTTTTATCCAGTATACTTGAATCATTCCAAAATTGACAGGGAAAAAATGCCTCAGTCAACAAAACTCAGTCCAAGAACAGCTTTTTAGAATCTGAAGAGATCAATGCAAAAAAAAAAAAAAAAAAAAAAAGAATGTGACACATGAAAAATGATCATTTCCATCTACAGTATGTACAAGGATTAAAAATAATTAAGAAAATTGTTATTAATTTATAAATGTACAAATGTTATTTATTAGCTTTCCCTAGTGCTTAAATATCTGAAGTACTGTGAGATTTCTGTAAGTATTTGGAGAAGCATCTTACTCCCTTTTAAAAAAAAAAATAGCTAGGTTCAATGGGAAGCCTAGAGTTCATTGGCTTTCCTCAATAATATCTTACTGAGATCAATATTTGATCATTACTATAAGAATACTTATGTAAAGGTTAGGCATATCAATAAGGTTTCTTGGCTCTAACAAATGAAGAATTTTCTGAAGAGACGTAGACTAACCCTCCACATCTAGCATTTAAATTTGAATTAATACAGCCCGTCCTGTTCCTACTTTCCTCACAATTTTACTATTTTTTGTACAGCACAAGACAATAAGAAATGCGTTGCTACAGTAAGTAAACCACATATAGTTATAAAACCATAAATACTACATAGCTAGAAAGTGTTTCTAAAGTGCTGACTGACCAGGAATACTTTCCTCTTACAATACATCTGAGTGAAGGTGTTTTAAATATATTATTCCACCCTCTATAATTTAAAAGTTTTTTGAAAGAAATATGTTGCTCAAGACACTAGTGGTTTTCTGGATAAATGATTGTGGGATCTCATAAATCATTCTAGCCTTCTCAGGTCTTAGTTAATATAACTTAAATGATAGTTTTGTTTTGGGGAATTGGAGTGTTCTACACATTTTTGTCTCAATGACCAGAAAGTACAACCAGTTTGTTTTTAAGTTCTCTCAGATTGTCATTTTTTTTCTAAGTATTTCTTCACATCAAATGTGATTTTACAGGTTTTGTTTCCTATGTTTAGTCAAAAGGAATCCAGAGTGTTTAAATCTATATCACTAACATATTTCTGAAATAGCCTTCTTGCAACTGTCAATACCACGTTTAAAAATCACTTAACAATTTCTGATTCTATACTTCTCTCAGTAATCAAAAGCTATTATATAGAATGTGCCATGTCAATAAGCAAGCAGTTTTGAGGTTTAATGACTTTAGTCAACTCAGATCAACATCCACACCACTTCAAAATGAGGTGACATTGATTTTCAAGTATCTCATATAAATTTTCTAAGTCAGTCATCTGGGATCATGTATATCTGCCATGATGTTCCCAGAGAACTCTGTAAGTTTTCATTTACATTATATCACCCCTTCCAGAAGGCAGTTCTCTAAAGAGAATCCACCTAACACACATGAATTACCAGTATACCATATTACCATCAGGTACTATGCAGTGACACACCTCCTCTAACAAGGTCACACTTCCTAGTCTTTCCCAAACATTCCACTATTTGTGAACCTAGCATTGAAATATAGGAGCCTAGGAGGGTTATTAACATTTAAACAACAACACTGTCCATACCCCCTTTTATAATATTTATCTATATCAAAAACTTCCTTTTAACTATCTCATCTATACTTATGCCTTTCACATGCATGCTTCCTCTCTGTCTGGCTGACAGCTATCAGATAGATGGTCCAGTCTCAACAGTCTCACCCCTTCACCATACTTGGTGCTCACATACAGCTTTATACTTTATCTACCAAGAAATGGAATAAACTACATTTTATGATTAAGTTTGCTTTTCTGTGTTGACAATCACTCTACTGCTCTAGAGAATCTTCATAACTAATTCTAGAATTTAACATATATAAAAGATTAATAGTTCTTGAACAATAATCTGAATAAGATAATGAACAGAGAAAATATGACCTAGTTGTTTTTCTCTTTAAAACTTGGCTTTTTCTTTCTTTTATTTATTTTTTTGGTTTTCTTTTGCTTTTTATTAGGTATTTTCTTTATTTACATTTCAAATGCTATGCCCTTTCCTGGTTTGCCTTTCAAAAACCCCTAGCCCCTCCCTGCCTCCCCCTGCACAACAACCCACTGATTCACACTTCCTAATCCTGGCATTCCCTTACACTAGGGTATTGAGCTTTCACAGGCAGAAGGGCCTCTCCTCCCATTGATGACCTACAAGACCATCCTCTGCTACATATGCAACTAGAGCCATGAGTCCCTCCATGTGTAATATTTGGTTGATGTTTTACTCCCAGGTAGCTCTGGGGGTGCTGGTTGGTTCATAGTGTTGTTCCTCCTATGAGGCTAAAACTCCTTCAGCTCCTTGGGTCCTTTCTCAAGCTCCTCCATTGAGGACCCTGTACTCAGTTCAATGGTAGGCTGAGATCATCCACCTCTGTATTTGTCAGGCACTAGCAGAGTCTCTCAGGAGACAGCTATATCAGGCTCCTGTCAGCAAGCATTTGTTGGCATCCACAATAGTGTTTGGGTTTGATGACTGTATATAAGATGGATCTCCAAGTAGGGCAGTCTCTGGATGGCCTTCCCTTCAGTCTCTGATCTGTACATTGTCTCTGTATCTTCTCCCATGGGTACTTTGTTCTCCCTTCTAAGAAGGCCCAAAGTATCCAAACTTTGATCTTCCTTCTTCTTGAGCATCGTGTGATCTGTGAAATGCATCTTGGGTATTCCAAGCTTCTGAGATAATATCCACTTATGAGTGATTGCATACTATGGGTGTTCTTTTGTGATTGGGTTACCTCACTTAGGAAGATATCCTCCAGATCCATCCATTTGTCTAAGAATTTCATGAATTCATTACTTTTAACAACTAAGTAGTACTGCATTGTGAAAATGTACTACACTTTCTGAATCCATTTCTCTCTTGAGAGACATCTGGGTTCTTTCCAGTTTCTGGCTATTATAAGTAAGACTCTTATGAACATAGTGGAGCATGTGTCCTTATTACAAGTTGGAACATTTTCTGGGTATATACCCAGGAATGGTATTGCTGAGTCCTCAGGTAGTACTACGTCCAATTTTCTGAAGAATCACCAAACTGACTTCCATGAGGGTTGTACCAGCTTGCAATCCCACCAGTGACGGTGGAGTGTTCCTCTTTCTCCACATCCTTGCCAGAATCTGCTGTCACCTGAGTTTAATCTTAGCTATTCTGACTGATGTGAGGTGGAATCTCAGGGTTGTTTTGATTTGCATTTCCCTGATGACTAAGGATGTAGAACACTTCTTTAGGTGCTTCTCAGCCATTCAGTATTCCTCAGTTGAAAATTCTTTGTTTAGCTATGTACCCAATTTTTAATAGTGTTATTACATTCTCTAGAGTCTTGAGTTATTTGTATATTTTGGATATTAGCCCACTATTGGATGTAGGATTGGTAAAGATTTTTTCCCAATCTGTTGGTTGCCGTTTTGTCCTGTTAACTGTGTCCTTTGCCTTACAGAAGCTTTGCAATTTTATGAGCTCCCATTTGTCAATTCTTGATCTTAAAGTATAAGACATTGGTGTTCTGCTCAGGAATTTTTCTCCTGTGCCCATATATTCAAGGCTCTTCCTCACTTTCTCCTCTATAAGTTTCAGTGTCTCTGGTTTTAATGTGGAGGTCCTTGATCCACTTGGACTTGAGCTTTGTACAAGAAGATAAAAATGGATCAATTCACGTTCTTCTACATGCTAACAGACAGTTGAGTAAGCCCCCTTTGTTAAAAATGCTGTCTTTTTTTCCACGGGATGGTTTTAGCTCCTTTGTCAAAGATCAAATTTCCATAGGTGTATGGGTTCAATTCTGGGTCTTCAATTCTATTCCATTGATCTACCTGCTTGTCACTGTACCAGTACCATGCAGTTTTTATCACAATTGCTCTGTAGAACAGCTTGAGATCAGGGATGGTGATTCCACCAGAAGTTCTTTTATTGTTGAGAATAGTTGTCAATATGCTGGGTTTTTTGTTATTCCAGATGAATTTGAGAATTGCTCTTTCTACTTCTATGAAGAATTGGGTTGGAACTTTGATAGGGATTGCATTAAATCTGTAGATTGCTTTTGGCAAGATGGTCATTTTTATATTAATTCTACCAATCCATGAGCATGCAAGATCTTTCCATCTTCTGAGATCTTCTTCAATTTCTTTCTTCAGAGACTTGAAGTTCTTATCATACAGATCTTTCACTTGCTTAGTTAGAATAACACCAAGGTATTTTAGATTATTTGTGACTATTGTGAAGGGTGTTATTTCCCTAATTTATTTTTTCAGCTTGTTTATCCTTTGAGTAGAGGAAGGCCACTGATTTGTTTGAGTTAATTTTACATCCAGCCACATTGCTGAAGTTATTTTATCAGCCTTAGGAGTTCTCTGATAGAACTTTTGGGGTCACTTAAGTATACTATGATATTATCTGCAATCAGTGTTATTTTTACTTCTTCCTTTCCAATTTTTATTCCTTTGACCTTCTTTTCTTGTCTAATTGCTCTGGCTAGGATTTCAAGTACCATATTGACTAGGTAGGGAGAGAGTGGGCAGCCTTGTCTAGTCCCTGATTTTAGTGGGATTGGTTCAAGTTTCTCTCCATTTAGTTTAATGTTAGCTACTGGTTTGCTGTATATTGCTTTTACTATGTTTAGGTAGGGGCCTTGAATTGCTGATTTTCCAAGACTTTTTTTCATGGGTGTTGGATTTTCTCAAATGCTTTCTCAGCATCTAATGAAATGATCAAGTGTTTCTTTTTCCTTTGAGTTTGTTTATATACTGAATTACATTGATGGATTTCCATATATTGAACCATCCCTGCATCCCTGGGATGAAGCCTACTTGATCATGATGTATGATTATTTTGATGTGTTCTTGGATTCTGTTTGCAAGAATTTTTTGAGTATTTTTGCATCGATATTCATAAGGAAAATTGGTCTGAAGTTCTCTTTCTCTGTTGGATCTTTGGTTTAAGTATCAGAGTAATTTTGACTTCATAGAATGAATTGGGTAGGGCACCTTCTGTTTCTATTTTGTGGAATAGTTTGAGGAGTGTTAGAATTAGTTCCTCTTTGAAGGTCTGATAGAACTCTGCACTAAACCCATCTGGCCTTGTGCTTTTTTTTTTTTTTTTTTTGAGTTGGGAGACTATTAATGACTGCTTCTATTTCTTTATGGGTTAAGGGACTGTTTAGATCATTTATCTAATCCTGATTCAAATTTGGTACCTTATATCTTGTCTAGAAAATTATCCATTTCATTTAGATTTTCCAGTTTTGATGAGTGTAGGCATTTGTAGTAAGAGCTGATGATTTTTTTTGGATTTCCTTAGATTATTTTGTTATGTCTCCCTTTTCATTTCTGATTTTGTTAATTTGGATACTGTGCCCTCTGGTTAGTCTGGCTAAGGATTTATCTATCTTGTTGATTTTTTCAAAGAACCAGCTCCTGGTCTGGTTGAATGTTTGTATAGTTCTTTTTGTTTCTACTTGGTTGATTTCAGCCCTGAGTTTGATTATTTCCTGCTGTCTACTCCTCTTGGGTGTATTTGCTTCTTTTTTGTTCTAGAGCTTTCAGATGTGCTGTTAAGCTGCTAGTGTATGTTCTTTCCAGTTTCTTTTTGGAAGCACTCAGAGCTATAAGTTTTCTTCTTAGCACTACTTTCACTGGGTCTCACAAGTTTAGGTATGTTGTGGTTTCATTTTCATTAAACTCTAAAAAGTCTTCAATTTCTTTCTTTATTTCTTCCTTGACCAAGTTATCATTGAGTAGAGTGTTGTTCAGCATCCATGTGTGTGGGGGCTTTCTATTATTTATGTTGTTATCAAAGACCAGCCTTAGGCCACGGTGATCTGATAAGATGCACAGAATTATTTCAATCTTCTTATATCTGTTGAGACCTGTTTTGTGACTGATTATATGGTCAATTTTGGAGAAGGTTCTGTGAAGTACTGAGAAGAAGGTATGTTTCTTTCTTTTTATTTTTTTAGGAAAAAAAATGTTTCTTAGGATAGATATCTGTTAAATCTACTTATTTCATAACCTCTCTTACATTCACTGTGTCTCTGTTTAGTTTCTGTTTCCATGATCTGTCCATTGATGAGAGTATGTTGTTGAAGTCTCTATTATTGTGTGAGGTGCAATGTGTGCTTTGAGCTTTAGTAAAGTTTCTTTTATGAAAGTGGGTGTCCTTGCATTAGGAGCATAGATATTCAGAATTGAGAGTTCTTCTTGGTAGATTTTTTTTTTCTTTGATGAGTAAGAAGTATCCCTCCTTGGAGCTAGAGAAAGTATCCAAGGAGCTAAAGAGATCTGCAACCCTATTGGTGGAACAACATTATGAACTAACCAGTACCCCAGAGCTCTTGACTCTAGCTGCATATGTATCAAAAAATGGCCTAGTCGGCCATCACTGGAAAGAGAGGCCCATTGGTCAGGCAAACTTTATATGCCCCAGTACAGGGGAACGCCAGGGCCAAAAAATGGGAATGGGTGGGTAGGAGAGTGGGGGGGGGAGGGTGTGGGGGACTTTTGGGATAGCATTGGAAATGTAATTGAGGAAAATACGTAATAAAAAAAGGAAAAAATAATATAATGAGTAACCAACAAAATACTAAAGTATAGCCTGGACACAGAGAAAAATAATAAATACTTAATAAGTATGTTCAAAAAAAGAAGAAGTATCCCTCATCTTTTTTGATAACTGTAGGTTGAAAGTCGATTTTACTTGGTATTAAAATGGCTACTCTCGCTTATTTCTTGGGACCATTTGCTTGGAGAATTGTTTTCCAGCTTTTTACTCTAAGGTACTGTCTGTCTTTGTCACTGAGGTGGGTTTCCAGTATGCAGCAAAACTTTGGATCCTGTTTAAATATCTACTCTGTTAGTCTATGTCTTTTTATTGGGGAATTGAGTCCACTGACATTAAGAGATAATAAGGAAAAGTGATTGTTGCTTCCTGTTTTCTATTGAATCGTCTGTACCTGAGATTCTCTCTTCCATCTCTTGTTTTCTGTTGATGATGCTTGCATCTTTGGCTCCTGACTTCTTTCCTAGGTTTTCTATCTCCAGAGTTGTCTCCCTTTGTGATTTCTTTATTGCTTCTACTTCCATTTTTAGATTCTGATGGTTTGGTTCAACTCCTTCACCTGTGTTTTCCTGTAATTCTTTAAGGGATTTTTGGTTTTCCTCTTTAAGGGCTTCTACCTGTTTATCTGTGTTCTCCTATATTTCTTTAAAGGAGTTATGTATGTCCTTCTTAAAATCCTCTATCAGCATCATGAGACCACTTTAATTCCAAATCTTGCTTCTCGGGTATGTTGGAATATCCAGGACTTGCTGTGGTTGGAGAACTGGGTGAAAGATACAGAAAATGTGATACATTTACACAATAGAATACTACTCAGATATTAAAATGACTTCATGAATTCACAGGCAAATGGATGGAACTTAAAAAGTATCATCCTGAGTGATATACTCACTGATAAGTGGATATTAGCCTGAAAGTTCAGAATACCCAAGATTCAATTCACAGACCATATGATGCCTAAGAAGAAAGAAGACCAAAATGTGGATGCTTCAGTGCTTTTTAGAAGGTGAACAAAATACCCACTCCATACTCACAAGAGGAAGTATGGAGACAAAGTGTGGATCAGAGACTGAATGAAAGACCATCCAGAGACTGCTCCACCTGGGATTCCGTCCCATATACAGCCATCAAACCCAGACATTATTGTGGATGCCAGGAAGTGCTTGCTGATGGAAGCCTGATATGGCTGTCTCCTGAGAGGCTCTGCCAGAGTCTGATAAAGACAGAGGAGGAAGCTTAGATCCAACCATTGGACTGAGCTCAGGGGTCCTGATAGAGGAGTTGGAGAAGGGACCAAAGGAACTGAGGGGATTTGTAGTCCCATGGAGGGAGCAACAGTGTCAACAGGCCAGATCCCCCCAGAGCTCCTGGGGACTGGACCACTAACCAAAGAATACACATGAAGCAACTCACAGTGCTGGCCACATATGTGGCAGAGGATGGCCTTGTTGGACATCAGTGAGAGGAGAGGCCCTTGGGCCTGAGGGTGTTCAATGCCCCAGTGTAGGGGAATGCCAGGGTGGGAGGACATGTGTGGATGGGTAGGGGAGCACCCTCATAGAGCCAGTGGGGAAGGGTGATGGGATAGAGGGTCTCTGAAGGGGAGACCTGGAAAAAAAAAAAAACAAGAAAAGCTTTTGTTTTAGCATATGGTCAAATGACACTGACTGCAAGCAAATATATATATATATATCACTAGAGACCAAATTTTCTAAAACACAGGACAGGACAAAATACAGAACATATAAAAACAAATCAAAAAATAGATACAATATTCCAGCTTCCACCTTCAGGGTAGTTTCAGTCTATGGCATGCACAAAGCAAAGCAAGCAGGCAGCTGGCACTTTCTACAAGTGATGGAGTTCAGATTCTATGGAGGTTATGTCATGGCATAGGTTTTACAAGGCAGATTTTCTACAGAAAGAGAACGCTGAAACTTCAGGATATAGAATAGTTGGTTTAAATATATATTATTTACTTCTGTGCCATGGTTATCACAGTAATAAAATTAGACATAACAACAAAGCTTGATGATGTTTACAAAATTAGAAAAGCATTTAGGCTACAAAGATGGCTTAGCAATTAGGCGAACTTGCTGCTCTTGCAGATGATGCAGGTTTAGTTCCCCATACCCATATAGCCTTCTTAAATTCCAGTTCCAGAGCATTCATACTCTCTCCTGCCATCTTCAAGCACTAGGCACATAAATGGTTCACATGCATACATCCAGAAAAACACTCACACACATAAGATGAAAGAATAAATGAAAACATTCACCATGCAACAACATATAATTCATAAGAGGAATTCTATGAGCATTACATGACATGCAAACAAATAAGAAAATATGACTCATAGTAAAGGTAAAATTTGGGTTATTTAAACTAATCCAGAATAATAATACAAAGTTGAAACTGACCAAGAGGGTTTTCATCTTCTCTTTAGCTAGAGAGAACTTTAGAAGGCCTTGTACCTATAGGACCTTAACTTCGTTTTTTTGGAAAAATAATTATCAATAAATTGATATTTTTAAAATTTATTTCTGATCCTGTGAAGCTTAGATCTTTCATAGTCATTTGCAGTCCATAAAAGTCTTCTCAAAACCTAGGAACCATCTTCTAAAACACTGAAAGAGTCAGGTCCTCAGCTTCCTAGATCAGGTAGACTTAAACACGTAGACCAGTTAGCAAACAAATCTGGCCTATGGGAAGAAAATGACATTAGAAAACCCATTGATTGAAAGAGTCACTGGCCAAAGTAGCTTCCTAATATCTCCACTATGTTCCAATAGTTCACCTGGTGAAGTTATAAATGAGCCAATTGTATAACAACATGAAGCTACCTTATCTATCTATACCTAAATTCCTAAGCAAAAATGGGATCTATTTGAAAAACAAGTAATTAATTATCAGAAGTTTCCCAATTGCTATATAAAGTATGCACTGAATATTCTAAAATTTAACAAAGCCTCAAGAACACAAAAGATGAACACTATCCTAACACACAACAAAACAAGAAGTTTAAAAACAAGTTAATAAGAAACAAACAACTTTCCCTTCCGGTCGGCCCCATCACTGGGTAACCTTGGGCGCAGAGTTGGCAGACACCCCCAAGGTCCCCAGAGCACACTCCATGCGATCATAGGACCTCTGTTGAGTGGAACACAACTTCTGTTCCAATCCAATCCTGTGGGACCTGAAACAGCACTAATTGGGAAAGCAGAAAATCCAGATTGACCAGGGTCACAAGTTCCTTCCAGTCGGCCCCAGCACCTGGTCACCTTGGGCTCAGAGTCTGCAGACACCCCCCAAGGTCCCCAGAGCACTCTCCACGGGATCTTAGGACCTCTGGTGAGTGGAACACAACTTCTGCCAGGAGGCAGGTTCGAACACCAGATATCTGGGCAACTTCCCTGCAAGAGGAGAGCTTGCCTGCAGAGAGTGCTCTGACCACTGAAACTCAGGAGACAGCTAGTTTCCGAGGTCTGCTGATAGAGACTAATAGAATCATAAGAGGAACAAGCTCTAATCAGAGAAAACTATAACAACTGACTCCAGAGATTCCCAGATGGTGAGAGGCAAAAGTAAGAATCTTACTAACAGAAGCCAAGACCACTCACCATCATCAGAATGCAGCACTCCCACCTCACCCAGTCCTGGGCACCCTAACACACCCGAAGAGCTAGACCCAGATTTAAAAGCATATCTCATGATGATGGTAGAGGACATCAAGAAGGACTTTAATAACTCACTTAAAGAAAGAGAGGAGAACACTGCTAAAGAGTTACAAGTTCTTAAATAAAAACAGGAAAAAACAACCAAACAGGTATAAGTAAATAAAGAAAAACAGGAAAAGACATCAAAACAGTTGATGGAAATGAACAAAACCATGGTAGACCTAAAAATGGAAGTAGACACAATAAAGAAAACCCAAAGTGAGGCAACACTGGAGATAGAAACCCTAGGAAAGAAATCTGGAAACATAGATGCAAGCATCAGCAAAAGAATACAAAAGATGGAAGAGAGAAAATCAGGTGCAGAAGATTCCATAGAGAACATCGGCAAAACAATCAAAGAAAATACAAAATGCAAAAAGATCCTAATTCAAAACATCCAGGAAATCCAGGATACAATGAGAAGACCAAACCTACGGATAATAGGAGTAGATGACAATAAAGATTGTCAACTTAAAGGGCCAGCAAATATCTTCAACAAAATTATAGAAGAAAACTTCCCAAACTTAAAGAGATGCCAATGAACATACAAGAACCCTATAGGACTCCAAATAGACTGGAACAGAAAAGAAATCCCTCCCGAAACATAATAATCAGAACAACTAATACACTAAATGAAGATAAAATATTAAAAGCAGTAAGGGAAAAAGGTCAAGTAACATATAAAGGCAGGCCTATCAGAATTACACCAGACTTTTCACCAGAGACTATGAAAGCCAGAAGAGCCTGGACAGATGTTATACAGACACTAAGAGAACACAAATTCCAGCCCAGGCTACTATACCCAGCCAAACTTTCAATTACCATAGATGGAGAAAGCAAAGTATTCCACAACAAAACCAAATTCACACATTATCTCTCCACGAATCCAGCCCTTCAAAGGATAATAACAGAAAAAAATCAATAAAAGAATGGAAACAACGCCCTAGAAAAAACAAGAAGGTAATCCCTCAACAAACCTAAAAGAAGACAGCTACAAGAAGAGAATGGCAACTTTAACAACAAAAATAATAGGAAGCAACGATTACTTTTCCTTAATATCTCTTAATATCAACAGACTCAATTCCCAAATAAAAAGAAATAAACTAACAGACTGGCTACACAAACAGGACCCAACATTTTGCTGCTTACAAGAAACCCATCTCAGGGAAAAAGACTGACACTACCTCAGAATGAAAGGCTGGAAAACAATTTGCCAAGCAAATGATCTGAAGAAACAAGCTGGAGTAGAAATTCAAATACTTAATAAAATCGACTTCCAACCCAAAGTCATCAAAAAGACAAGGAAGGACACTTCATACTCATCAAAGGTAAAATCCTCCAAGAGGAACTCTCAATTCTGAATATCTATGCTCCAAATGCAAGGGCAGCCACATTCATTAAAGAAACTTTAGTAAAGCTCAAAGCACACATTGCACCTCACACAATAATAGAGGGAAACTTCAACACACCATTTTCATCAATCGACAGAACGTAGAAAAAGAAACTAAACAGGGAAACAGTGAAACTAACAGAAGTTAAGAAACAAATGGATTTAACAGATATCTACAGAACATTTTATCCTAAAACAAAAGGATATAACTTCTTCTCACCACCTCATGGTACCTTCTCCAAAACTGGCCATATAATTGGTCACAAAACAGGCCTCAACAGATACAAAAATATTGAAATTGTCCCATGCATCCTATCAGATCACCATGGACTAAGGTTGATCTTCAATAACAACATAAATAATAGGAAGCCAACATTCACATGGAAACTAAACAACACTCTTCTCAATGATACCTTGGCCAAGTAAGGAATAGAGAAAGAAATTAAAGACATTTTAGTTTAATGAAAATGAAGCCACAACATACCCAAACTCATGGGACACAATGAAAGCTTTTTAAAGAGGGAAACGCATAGCTCTGAGTGCCTGCAAAAAGGAACTAAAGAGAGCACACACTAGCAGCTTGACGACACACCTAAAAGCTCTAGAACAAAGGAAGCAAATTCACACAAGAGGAGTAGATAGCAGGAAATACTCAAACTCAAGGGTGAAATCAACCAAGTGAAAACAAGAAGAACCATTCAAAGAATCAACAAACCAGGAACTGGTTCGTTGAGAAAATCAACAAGATAGATAAACCCTTAGCCAGACTCACTAGAGGGCACAGGGACAGCATCCTAATTAACAAAATCAGAAATGAAAAGGGAGACATAACAACAGATCGTGAAGAAATCCAAAACACCATCAGATCCTTCTACAAAAGGCTATACTCAACAAAACTGGAAAACCTGGACAAAATGGACAAATTTCTAGACAGATACCAGGTACCAAAGTTAAACCAGGATCAAGTTAATGATCTAAACAGTCCATATCCCCTAAAGAAATAGAAACAGTCATTAATAGTCTCCCAGGCAACAAAAGCCCAGGACCAGATGGGTTTAGTGCAGATTTCTACCAGACCTTCAAAGAAGATCTAATTCCAGTTCTGCACAAACTATTCCACAAAATAGAAGCAGAAGGTACTCTACCCAACTCACTCTATGAAGCCACAATTACTCTGATACGTAAAGCACAGAAAAACCCAACAAAGATAGCTTCAGACCAATTTCCCTTATGAATATCCATGCAAAAATACTCAATAAAATTCTCGCTAACAATGAAACTCAAGAAGAATAAAGACCAAAATGTGGACACTTTGCCCCTTCTTAGAAAGGGGAACAAAACACCCATGGAAGGAGTTACAGAGACACAGTTTGGAGCTGAGACAAAAGGATGGACCATCTAGTAATTGCCATATCCATGGATCATTAACATAATCAGCTTCCAAACGCTGACACCATTGCATACACTAGCAAGATTTTGCTGAAAGGACCCACTTATGGCTGTCTCTTCTGAGACTATGCTGGGGCCTAGCAAACACATAAGTGCATGCTCACAGTCAGCTATTGGAAGGATCACAGGGCACCCAATGGAGGAGCTAGAGAAAGTACCCAAGGAGCTAAAGGGAACTGCATCCCTATAGGTGGAACAACAATATGAACTAACCAGTACCTCAGAGCTCTTGTCTCTAGCTGCATATGTATCAAAAGATGGCCTAGTCGGCCATCACTGGAAAGATAGGCATATTGGAGTTGCAAACTTTATATGCCCCAGTACAGGGGAACGCCAGGGCCAAAAAGGGGGAGTAAGTGGGTAGGGGAGTGGGGGGGGTGGGTATGGGGGACTTTTGGGATAGCATTGGAAATGTAAATAAGGAAAATACCTAATAAAAATTTTTAAAAAATTCTCGCTAACAGATTCCAAGAAAACATTAAAACAATCACCCATCCTGAACAAGTAGGTTTTAATCCAGGGATGCAGGGATGGTTTAATATATGGAAATCTATCAACGTAATCCATTATATAAACAAACTCAAAGACAAAAACCACATGATCATCTCATTAGACACAGAGAAAGCATTTGACAAAATCCAACACCCATTCATGAGAAAAGTCTTGGAAACATCATTAATTCAAGGCCCATACCTAAACATGATAAAAGCAATCAACAGCAAACCAGTAGCCAACATTAAAGTAAATGGTGAGGAGCTGGAAGCAATCACACTAAAATCAGGGACTAGACAAGGCAACCCACTTTCTCCCTACCTATTCAACATTGTACTTGAAGTCCTAGCTAGAGCAATTCGACAACAAAAGGAGATCAAGGGGATACAAATTGGAAAGGAAGAAGTCACAATATCACTTTTTGCAGATGATATCATAATATATATAAGTGACCATAAAAATTCCACCAGAGAAGTCCTAAACCTAATAAACCGCTTCGGTGAAGTAGCTGGATATAAAATTAACTCAAACAAGTCAATGGCCTTTCTCTACACTAAGAATAAACAGGCTGAGAAAGAAATTAGGGGGAAAACACCCTTCTCAATAGTCACAAATAATATAAAATACCTTGGCGTGACTAACTAAGGAAGTGAAAGAGCTGTATGAGAAAAACTTCAAGTCACTGGAGAAAGAAATTAAAGAAAATCTCAGAACATGGAAAGATCTCCCATGCTCATGGATTGGCAGGATCGACATTGTAAAAATGGCTATCTTGCCAAAACCAATCTACAGATTCAATGCAATCCCCATCAAAATTCCAACTCAATGCTTCAACCAATTAGAAAGAGCAAGCTGCAAATTCATCTGGAATAACAAAAAACCTAGGATAGCAAAAATTGTTCTCAAGGATAAATGAACCTCTGGTGGAATCACCATGCCTGACCTAAAGCTGTACTTCAGAGTAATTGTGATTAAAAACTGCATGGTACTGGTATAGCAACAGACAAGTAGAAGTGGAATAAATTTGAATACCCAGAAGTGAACCCACACACCTATGGTCACTTGATCTTTGACGAGGGAGCTAAAACCATCCAGTGGAAAAAGGACAGCATTTTCAACAAATGTTGCTGGCACAAGTGGCAGTTAACATGTAGAAGAATGGGAATTGGTCCATTCCTATCTCCTTGTACTAAGGTCAAATCTAAGTGGATCAAGGAACTCCACATAAAACCAGAGACACTGAAACTTATAAAGGAGAAAGTGTGGAAAATCCTCGAATATATGGGCACAGGGGGGTATTCCTGAATAGAACAGCAGTGGCTTGGGCTGTAAGATCAAGAATTGACAAATGGGACCTCATAAAATTGCAAAGCTTCTGTAAGGCAAAGGACACCATCAATAAGACAAAAAGGCCACCAACAGACTGTGTAAGGATCTTTACATATCCTAAATCAGATAGGGGACTAATATCTAATACATATAAAGAACTGAAGAAGGTGAACTCCAGAAAATGAGATAACCCCATTTAAAAATGGGGCTCAGAGCTAAACAAAGAATTCTCACCTGAGGAATACTGAATGGCTGAGAAGCACCTGAAAAAATGTTCAGCATCCTTAATCATCAGGGAAATGCAAATCAAAATAACCCTGAAATTCCATCTCATACCAGTCAGAATGGCTAAGACCAAAAGTTCAGGTAACAGTAGATGCTGGCGAGGATGTGGAGAAAGAGGAACACTCCTCTATTGCTGGTGGAATTTCAAGCTTGTACAACCACTCTGGAAATCAGTCTGGCCATTCCTCAGAAAATTGGACATAGTACTACCAGAGGTTTTCACAATACCACTCCCAGGCATATATCGAGAACATGTTCCAACTGGTAAGAAAGACACATGCTCCATTATGTTCATTACAGCCTTATTTATAATAGCCAGAAGCTGGAAAGAACCCAGATGCCCCTCATCAGAGGAATGAATACAAAAAATGTGGTACATTTACACAATGGAGTACTACTCAGCTATTAAAAAGAATGAATTTATAAAGTTCCTAGGCAAATGGATGGACCTGGATGATATCATCCTGAGTGAGGTAACCCAATCACAAAAGAACTCACATGATATGTGGTCACTGATAAGTGGATATTAGCCCAGAAACTTAGAATACCCAAGATACAAGATACAAGATACAAGATACAAGATACAAGATACAAGATACAAGATACAAAGCACATGAAACTCATAAGAACAAAGACCAAAGTGTGGACACTTTGCCCCTTCTTAGAATTGGGAACAAAACACCCATGAAAGGAGTTACAGAGACAAAGTTTGGAGCTGAGACAAAAGGATGGACCATCTAGGGTCTACCATATCCGGGGATCCATCCCATAGTCAGCCGCCAAACACTGACACCATTGCATACACTAGCAAGCATTTGCTGAAAGGACCCTGATATAGCTGTCTCTTGTGAGACTACGCTGGGGCCTAACAAACACATAAGTGGATGCTCACAGTCAGCTATTGGATGGATCACAGGGCCCCCAATGGAGGAGGTAGATAAAGTAACCAAGTAGCTAAAGGGATCTGCAACCTTATAGGTGGAACAGCAATATGAACTAACCAGTACCCCCCGGAGCTCTTGTCTCTAGCTGCATATGTATCAGAAGATGGCCTAATCGGCCATCGGTGGAAAGAGAGGCCCATTGGTGTTGCAAACTTTATATGCCTCAGTACAGGGGTACGCCAGGGCCAAGAAGTGGGAGTGGGTGGGTAGGGGAGTGTGGGGAGTATGGTGGGATAGCATTGGAAATGTGAATAAGGAAAATACCTAATTTTAAAAATTAAGAAAAAAAAAGAAACAAACAATTGTAAAACAGTCAGAGAACAGACCCATTGGCAACCATACCAACAATGTGCCTGTAAATATATAAACTGAGAAAGGATGGTTGATGGTGGAATGAAATCTATGGGGCTGCACTTATGTATAGCTCTGTGGAAATTAAACCAAGGTGTCAGACAGTTATTCAGTAGTATTCTGAAGAACCACACCAGTGCAGACATCACAAGAAACATGTGAACTAGATACATACAAAGCTATAGTTCTAAATTAAGAAACTATCTAAAAATGGAAAAGGAGGATAAAATCACAACTGGATTAAATTGAAACCTAAAAAGATTACATCTCATGAACCAGATTAGCATAAGTATTAATCAGATTAAGAGGCCAAGTATCAAAGCATCCACTGATAACGATATAGGTGAAAGGTTTTTCATTACAGCACTGTTCAGAAGAGCAAAGACTGAAAAGAGATAATGTGTATCATTAGGGAACTAATTAAACTGTAGAACCATTACACTGGGAAACATTCTGCAGCCTTTAGTAACTCGAATTATCTCTGCACCAGTTGATTTAATGTTTTGTCTACAAGGTGTTGAATAAACATTAAAAGTTAAGAAGAAGCATTTATAATGTGACCCAGAGTTTAAGGTACAAATCTTTATATAATTATAGTTAGCATATATATCTACATACTATGTATCTTATATATTTTTTGGAGATTGTTGTTACTGTTGTTTATGAGGTGATTGCCTCAACCTTGTGCTTCTTCTGGTTCAGCTTCCAGGGGCTACAACTAAGTCTAGCCCAGTAAATAGCTCTATATATGAACAAGGTAGAAGCTTGAGAGTAGGTGATGCAAAACCAATGGACCAGGGCATAGAAGGCAAAAATTGTGTCTGTAAAAATACATGTCCCTGGTACTACAGGAGGATCCCACAATACCTCTCCTAGGCATATAACCAGAAGATGTTCCAACTAGTATTAAAGAAACATGCTCCACTATGTTCATAGCAGCCTTATTTATAATAGCCAGAAGCTGGAAAGAACCCAGATGCCCCTCAACAGAGGAATGGATACAAAAAATGTGGTACATTTACACAATGGAGCACTACTCAGCTATTAAAAAGAATGAATTTATGAAATTCCAAGGCAAATGGTTAGACCTGGAGGGCATTATCCTGAGTGAGGTAATCCAATCACAAAAGAACTCAAATGATATGTACTCACTGATGTGTAGATATTAGCCCAGAAACTTAGAATACCCAAGATATAAGTTACAATTTGCAAAACACATGAAACTCAAGAAGAATGGAGACCAAAGTGTGGACACTTTACCTCTTCTTAGAATTGGGAACAAAACACCTATGGAAGGAGTTACAGAGACAAAGTTTGGAGCTGAGACAAAAGGATGGATCATCTAGAGACTGCCATATCCAGGGATCCATCCCATAATCAGCCTCCAAACACTGACAACATTGCATACACTAGCAAGATTTTGCTGAAAGGACCCTGATATAGCTGTCTCTTGTGAGACTAGGCTGGGGCCTAGCAAACACATAAGTGGATGCTCACAGTCAGCTATTGGATGGATCACACGGCCCCAAATGGAGGAGCTAGAGAAAGTACCCAAGGAGCTAAAGGGATCTACAACCCTATAGGTGGAACAACATTATGAACTAACAAGTACCCCGGAGCTCTTGACTCTAGCTGCATATGTATCAAAAGATGGCCTAATTGGCCATCACTGGAAAGAGAGGCCCATTGGTCGTGCAAACTTTATATGCTCAAAAAGTGGGAATGGGTGGGTAGGGGAGTGGGGGGGAATGTATGGGGGACTTTTGGGATAGCATTGGAAATATAAATGAGGAAAATACCTAATAAAAATTATTTAAAAATAGACACACACAAAAAATACTTGTCCCTTATTAAAATGTAAAATATTATAAAGATATCTATATATATTTATAATGCATGTGTATGTAGATAAAATATCTCTACTTTAAAAATAAAGTGGACATAAAATGGGTCATTTCCTTAACAAAAGTCACAAAATTACATTTAATTTATTATTATCAGCTAGCTTTATCTTAATCTTTGCGCTATTTCTCAGTAGAACAGTCTAGAATGCAAAGCAGTAACCCTATGGTTACACCAGGCAGCTTACTTTTTCTTCTTATTCAAAGGAAAGAGTTCTTACAGCTGCCTCTTGTATTAAATTTACAAAGAGGAGATTGATGATCATTTATCTCTTAAGTAACCAGGGATTAGATAAAAGCTGTACCAAGATTTATGAATATATGGCTTGGGCTAAGCTCAGAGCATTTCTAACTGTCCCCAGGCCTAGGCCTGGCTGGAAGTATCTAGCTTCTGTAGAGTCTAATTTTCTGCAATGTTGAAGGTGTCTGCTTCCAGCCTCCATCTGTTAACCTAGACCTAGAATATTTCAGCCTCTGAGACTCATTGCTGAATAAACTCACTCTTTCTAGCTCTTTCTAAACTCTGTATCTGGCTAATTCAACTCAGCTGTTCTAGTTCAAATTCCTCTCCAAGTTAATTGATTCAAGTTGGCTTCTCCTAGCTTCTCACTGGATTGCTCTGCTTAGAAAGACTGCCTGCCTCTGAACTCCATGAACTGAACTGCTCCAAACTCAACTGAACACCATTGAACTGAATACCTTCTCCCTTACTGCTCTTTAGGTAGCCCCTCTTTGGAGGCACTCAGAGCTATGAGTTTTCCTCGTAGAAATGCTTTCATTGTGTCCCATAAGTTTGGGTATGTTGTGGCTTCATTTTCATTAAACTCTAAAAAGTCTTTAATTTCTTTCTTTATTCCTTCCTTGACCAAGGTATCAAGTACCCAAGGAGCTACAGGGATTTACAACCCTATAGGTGGAACAACAATATGAACTAACCAGTACCCCTGGAGCTCGTGTCTCTAGCTGCATATGTATCAGAAGATGGTCTAGTCGGCCATCAGTGGAAAGAGAGGTCCATTGGTCGTGCAAACTTTATATGCCTCAGTACAGGGGAACGCCAGGGCCAAGAAGTGGGAGTGGGTGGGTAGGGGAGTGGGTGGGGGGAGGGTATGGGGGATTTTTGGGATAGCATTGGAAATGTAAATGAAGAAAATACCTAATTAAAAAAAAAAAGAAAAAAGTAGACCCTCTTTCCTGTCTGTTTCATGAGAGTTGGGCATACCCTATCCCCATCTCAAGTTTTCAAATCTATCTCTGATTTGTCACTTTGTCTGCCTTTCAATAAGATGTCATTGTTTAAGATTAAAGCAGTGTATATTCCAGCCAGAGGTATTAAAGGTGTGTGGCATGTCTGCATTTCAACTGAATCACATTTTGGATGTAATCGCTTCACAGAGCAACCATGTTGCTCAACTAAAATTCCTCTACAGGAAAATGCCATGTAGCAGCATCTTCTATATATTTTAAGTAATTCAATTTCAATTTATTAGTTATAAACTTATTAAACTTTGGAAATTATTATTTAAGCCCCCTTCTCTACGAAACTATATTTTTCAGCTGAAAAAGAAGCTAAAGTTTTAATATATCAAATTTATTGGGGAAAAACTTCTGTGTTTGCGTTTAGATAAACAATTATTTTCTAAAAGCTAGTACTGTTTAATTCTTAATTATTTCCTGAAGTTACATATGATTATTACTATAATACTAAAAACTGAGAAAATTAAAGGTTTATGTTTGAATGTGTTTTATTAATGAAATATAATTTAACTTTTACTAATTAAAAAGTAATCTGAGCTTCAATCATAATAAAAGAATAACCTACAGATATTTTTCGCATGGCTTTAGAAACAAAATGGTATTATCTTGCTTTTTACTCACCTCTTCTCTGACAAATGTGTCACCATATTGTATACTTTTATCAAAACAACAATTGTCACACAAGAATAAACATATTTTTTAAAAATTATCTCTTGCATAAGACATAAACAAGATACTTGAATATTGAGAAGCTAACAGCTTCTGGGACAGTTGGGAGCCACAGAGCTTCTGAGGCAGACCCCCTTTTGGGCTCCAGACATCCGGGCACCTTCCCTGCCAGAGGAGAGGTATCTGCCCTGCCTGGGAGGGCTTTGCCAGAGCAACTGAGGGAGCCATCTTGGTTCCTGGATCCTGCCAAGACTAGTCTGCACAGGTGAGAGTTTAGACTACAGAAGCTAACAGCTTTTGGGGCAGGCCCTGTTTCAAGCCTTCATCTTCTGCCAGGAGGCAAGTCTAAATGCCAAATCTCTGTGCACATTCCCTGCAAGAGGAGAGCTTGCCTTCAGAGAGTGCTCTAACCACTGAAACTCAGGAGAGAGCTAGTCTCCCAGGTCTGCTGGTAGAGGCTAACATAATCACCTGAGGAACAAGCTCTAAACAGAGACAACTATAACAACTGACTCCAGAGATTGCCATATGGCAAAAGGCAGACATAAGAATCAGAAACCAAGACCACTCACCATCATTAGAACCCAGCACTCCCACCTCAGCCAGTTCTGGGCACGCAAACACACCCGAAAAGCTAGACCCAGATTAAAAGGCATATCTCATGACTATGTTAGAGGACATCAAGAAGGACTTTAATAGCTCACTTAAAGAAGTACAGGACAACCTGCTAAAGAGTTACAAATCCTTAAAGAAAAACAGGAAAACACATCCAAACAGGTGATGGAAATGAACAGAACCATACTAGACCTAAAAAGGGAAGTAGACACAATAAAGAAAACCCAAAGTGAGGCAGCACTGGAGATAGAAACTCTAGGAAAGAAATCTGGAACCAGGTCCCTTCCAGTCAGCGCCAGCACTGACGCACCTTGGGCATGGAGTCTGCAGACACCCCCAAAGTCCCCATAGGACTCTCCACGGGAACTTAGGACATCTGGTGAGTGGAACACAATTGCTCCAATTCAATCATGCGGGACCTGAGACAGCATTAATTAGGGAAGCAGAAAACCCAGCCTGACCAGGGTCACAAGTCCCTTCCAGTCAGCACCAGCACCAGCACTGAGGCACCTTGGGCACAGAGTCTGCAGATACCCCCAAGGTCCCCAGAGAACTCTCCACTGGATATTAGGACCTCTAGTGAGTGGAACACAATTTCTGCCAGGAGGCAGGTTCGAACACCAGATATCTGGGAACCTTCCCTGCAAGAGGAGAGCTTGCCTGCAGAGAGTACTCTGACCACTGAAACTCAGGAGAAAGCTAGTCTCCCAGGTCTGCTGGTAGAGGCTAACATAATCACCTGAGGAACAAGATCTAACCAGAGACAACTATAACAACTAACTCCAGAGATTGCCAGATGGCAAAAGGAAAACGTAGAAATCTTACTAACAGAAACAAAGATCACTTGCCACCATCAGAACACAACACTCCTATCCAACACAGTCCTGGGCACACCAACACACCCGAAAAGATAGATCATGATTTAAAAGCATATCTCATGAAGATGGTAGAGGACATCAAGAAGGACTTTAATAACTCAAAGAAATACAGGAGAACACTGCTAAACAGGTAGAAGACCTTAAAGAGGAAGGACAAAAATCCCTTAAAGAATTGCAGGAAAACACAAACAAACAGGTGATGGAATTGAATAAAACCATCCAAGACCTAAAAAGGGAAGTAGACACAATAAAGAAAACCCAAAGTGAGGCAACGCTGGAGATAGAAACCCTAGGAAAGAAATCTGGAGCCATAGATGCAAGCATTAGCAACAGAGTACAAGAGATGGAAGAGAAAAAATCAGGTGCAGAAGTATCCATAGAGAACATCGGCACAACAATCAAAGTAAATGGAAAATGCAAAAAGATCCTAACTCAAAACATCCAGGAAATCCAGGACACAATGAGAAGACCAAACCTATGGATAATAGGAGTAGATGAGAATGAAAATTTTCAACTTAAAGGGCCAGCAAATATCTTCAACAAAATTATAGAAGAAAACTTCCCAAACCTAAAGAAAGACATGCCCATGAACATACAAGAAGCCTACAGAACTCCAAATAGACTGGACCAGAAAAGAAATTCCTCCCAACACATAATAATCAGAACAACAAATGCACTAAATACAGATAGAATATTAAAAGCAGTAAGGGAGAAAGGTCAAGTAACATATAAAGGCAGGCCTATCAGAATTACACCAGATTTTTCACCAGAGACTATGAAAGCCAGAAGAGCCTGGACAGATGTGATACAGACACTAAGAGAACACATATGCCAGCCCAGGCTACTATACCCAGCCCAACTCTCAATTACCATAGATGGAGAAAACAAAGTATTCCATGACAAAACCAAATTCACACATTATCTTTCCATGAATCCAACCCTTCAAAGGATAATAACAGAAAAAAACCAATACAAGGACGGAAATCACGCCCTAGAACAAGCAAGAAAGTAATCCCTCAACAAACCAAAAAGAAGACAGCCACAAGAACAGAATGCCAACTCTAACAACAAAAATAAAAGGAAGCAACAATTACTTTTCCTTAATATCTCTTAATATCAATGGACTCAATTCACCAATAAAAAGACATAGACTAACAGACTGGCTACACAAACAGGACCCAACATTCTGCTGCTTACAGGAAACCCATCTCAGGGAAAAAGACAGACACTACCTCAGAGTGAAAGGCTGGAAAACAAATTTCCAAGCAAATGGTCTGAAGAAACAAGCTGGAGTAGCCATTCTAATATCGGATAAAATCGACTTCCAACCCAAAGTCATCAAAAAAGACAAGGAGGGACACTTCATACTCATCAAAGGTAAAATCCTACAAGAGGAACTCTCAATTCTGAATATCTATGCTCCAAATGCATGGGTAGCCACATTCATTAAAGAAACTTTAGTAAAGCTCAAAGCACACATTGCACCTCACACAATAATAGTGGGAGACTTCAACACACCACTTTCATCAATGGACAGATCATGGAAACAGAAACTAAACAGGGACACAGTGAAACTAACAGAAGTTATGAAACAAATGGATCTAACAGATATCTACAGAACATTTTATCCTAAAACAAAAGGATATACCTTCTTCTGAGCACCTCACGGGACCTTCTCCAAAATTGACCATATAATTGGTCACAAAACAGGCCTCAACAGATACAAAAATATTGAAATTATCCCATGTATCCTATCAGACCACCATGGACTAAGGCTGTTCTTCAATAACAACATAAATAATGGAAACCCAACATTCACGTGGAAACTGAACAACACTCTACTCAATGATACTTTGGTCAAGGAAGGAATAAAGAAAAAAATTAAAGACTTTTTATAGTTTAATGAAAATGAAGCCACAACATACCCAAACTTATGGGACACAATGAAAGCATTTTTAAGAGGGAAACTCATACCTCTGAGTGCCTCCAAAAAAAAAAAAAACTAGAAAGAGCACACACTAGCAGCTTGACAACATACCTAAAAGCTCTAGAACAAAAGGAAGGAAATTCACCCAAGAGGAGTAGATGGTAGGAAATAATCAAACTCAGGGGCAAAATCAACCAAGTGGAAACAGGAAGAACTAGTCAAAGAATCAACCAAAGAAGGAGCTGGTTCTTTGAGAAAATCAACAAGATAGATAAACCCTTAGCCAGATGCACTAGACAGCACAGGGACAGCATCCTAATGAACAAAATCAGGAATGAAAACGGAGACATAACAACAGATCCTGAAGAAATCCAAAACACCATCAGATCCTTCTACAAAAGGCTATACTCATCAAAACTGGAAAACCTGGACAAAATGGACATATTTCTAGACAGATTCCAGGTACCAAAGTAAAGTCAGGAACAAGTTAATGATCTAAACTGTCCCATATCCCCTAAAGAAATAGAAGCAGTCATTAATAGTCTCCCAGCCAACAAAAGCCCAGGACCAGATGGGTTTAGTGCAGAGTTCTACCAGACCTTTGAAGAAGATCTAATTCCAGTTCTGCACAAACTATTCCGCAAAATAGAAGCAGAAGGTACTCTACCCAACTCATTCTATGAAGCCACAATTACTCTGATACCTAAACCACAGAAAAATCCAACAAAGATAGAGAACTTCAGACCAATTGCCCTTATGAATATCCATGGAAAAAATACTCAATAAAATTCTCGCTAACCGATTCCAAGAACACATTAAAACAATCACCCATCCTGACCAAGTAGGTTTTATTCCAGGGATGCAGGGATGGTTTAATATATGGAAACCCATCAATGTAATCCATTATATAAACAAACTCAAAGACAAAAACGACATGATCATCTCATTAGACACAGAGAAAGCATTTGAAAAAATCCAACACCCATTCATGAGAAAAGTCTTGGAAACATCATGAATTCAAGGCCCATACCTAAACATGATAAAAGCAATCAACAGCAAACCAGTAGCCAACATTAAAGTAAATGGTGAGGAGCTGGAAGCAATCCCACTAAAATCAGGGACTAGACAAGGCTACCCACTTTCTCCCTACCTATTCAACATTGTACTTGAAGTCCTAGCCAGAGCAATTCGACAACAAAAGGAGATCAAGGGGATACAAATTGGAAAGGAAGAAGTCACAATATCACTTTTTGCCGATGATATGTTAGTATATATAAGTGACCCTAAAAATTCCACAAGAGAACTCCTAAACCTGATAAACAGCTTCGGTGAAGTAGCTGCACATAAAATTAAATAAAACAAGTCAAAGGCCTTTCTCTACACAAAGAATAAATAGGCTGAGAAAGAAATTAGGGAAAAAAAACCCTTCTTAATACTCACAAATAATATAAAATACCTTGGCGTGACTCTAACTAAGGAAGTGAAAGATCTGTATGATAACAACTTCAAGTCTCTGAAGAAAGAAATTAAAGAAGATCTCAGAAGATGGAAAGATCTCCCATGCTCATGGATTGGCAGAATCAACATGGTAAAAATGGCCATCTTGCCAAAAGCAATCTACAGATTCAATGCAATTCCAATCAAAATTCCAACTCAATGCTTCAACCAATTAGAAAGAGCAAGCTGTAAATTCATCTGGAATAACAAAAGACCTAGGATAGCAAAAACTGTTCTCAAGGATAAAAGAACCTCTGGTGGAATAACCATGCCTGACCTAAAGCTGTACTACAGAGCAATTGTGATAAAAACTGCATGGTACTGGTATAGTGACAGACAAGTAGACCAATGGAATAGAGTTGAAGACCCAGAATGAACCCACACACCTATGGTCACTTGATCTTCGACAAGGGAGCTAAAACCATCCAGTGGAAAATGACAGCATTTTCAACAAATGTGTGGTTATCATGTAGAAGAATGTGAAATGATCCATTCCTATCTCCCTGTACTAAGGTCAAATCTAAGTGGATCAAGGAACTCCACATAAAACCAAAGACACTAAAACTTATAGAGGAGAAAGTGGGGGAAAGCCTCGAGAATATGGGCACAGGGGGAAAATTCCTGAATAGAACAGCAGTGGCTTGGGCTGTAAGATCAAGAATTGACAAATGGGACCTCATAAAATTGCAAAGCTTCTGCAAGGCAAAAGACACCGTCAATAATACAAAAAGGCCACCAATAGATTGGGAAAGGATCTTTACCTATCCTAAATCAGATAGGGGACTAATATCCAATATATATAAAGAAGTCAAGAAGGTGGACTCCAGAAAATCAAATAACCCCATTAAAAAATGGGGCTCAGAGCTAAACAAAGAATTCTCACCTGAGGAATACTGAATGACAGAGAAGCACCTGAAAAAATGTTCAGCATTCTTAATCATCAGGGAAATGCAAATCAAAACAACCCTGAGATTCCACCTCACACCAGTCAGAATGGCTAAGATCAAAAATTCAGGTGACAGCAGATGTTGGCGAGGATGTGGAGAAAGAGGAACACTTCTCCATTGTTGGTGGGATTGCAAGCTTGTAAAAACCATTCTGGAAATCAGTCTGGTGGTTCCTTCAAAAAATTTGGACATAGTACTACTGGAGGATCCTGCAATACCTCTCCCAGGCATATATCCAGAAGATGTTCCAACTGCTAAGAGAGACACATGCTCCACTATGTTCATAGCAGCCTTATTCATAATAGCCAGAAGCTGTAAAGAACCCAAATGCCCCTCAACAGAGGATAAAAATGTGATACATTTACACAATGGAGTACTACTCAGCTATTTAAAAGGATGAATTTATGAAGTTCCTAGGCAAATGGATTGATCTGGAGGATATCATCCTGAGTGAGGTAACCCAATCACAAAAGAACTCAAATGATATGTACTAACTGACAAGTGGATATTAGCCCAGAAACTTAGAATACCCAAGAAAGAACATACAAAGCACATGAAACTCAAGACAAACAAAGACCAAAGTTTGGACACTTTGCCCCTTCTTAGAATTGGGATCAAATCACCCATGAAAGGAGTTACAGAGACAAAGTTTGGAGCTGAGACAAAAGAATGGACCACCTAGAGTCTAACATATCCGGGTATCCATCCCATAATCAGCAGCCAAACGTAGACACCATTGCATACACTAGCAAGATTTTGCTGAAAGGACCCTGATATAGCTCTCTCTTGTGAGACTATGGCGGAGCCTAACAAACACAGAAGTGGATGCTCACAGTCATCCATAAGATGGAACACAGGGACCTCAATGGAGGAGCTAGAGAAAGTACCCAAGGAGCTAAAGGGATCTGCAACCCTATAGGTGGAACAACAATATGAACTAATCAGTACCCCCCTCGAGCTCATGTCTCTAGCATCATATGTATCAGAAGATGGCCTAGTCGGCCATCAGTGAAAAGAGAGGCCTATTGGTTGTGCAAACTTTATATGACTCAGTAAAGGGGAACGCCGGGGCCAAGAAGTGGGAATGGGTGGGTGGGGGAGTGGGTGGGGAAGGGTGTGGGGTACTTTTGGGATAGCATTGGAAAAATAAATGAAATAAATACCTAATTAAAAAAAAAAAAAAAAGACCTGAAAGTGTTTCATACAGCCCAGCCTGGAGGATGGTCTTGACCTGGACCCTCCAGCCTCCACCTCCCAAATGCTAGAATTATTGGCATAAACCACCACATCTTATTTTCACAAGCATACAAAACTCATTCAGTGTTTTAAATGTTGTAAATTTAACCCTGACAACTAAGTTCCTAGTGCGAGATTTCGTAGTTCTCAAATTGTTAATATGGAAGTTCATGCTTAAATGTTTAGCTATAATACTGCTTGCATTTTATATAAATAAATTACTCCTGAAATGCTCTATTTTACAAGATTTTCACTAATTTCATAGCTTAAATTTTATTAATACTACCTATAACTACATTTAATATACAGTTTTGGAAAGGAGTTTGACTTGTGTGGATTTTACCATAATCAAATAGCTGACAAAATCACTTTTCTTCTTTGGAACTTTGTGCCAGTTCGTGTAAGCAAGTCAGATATCAAAATCAGCAAAAGCTCTATATGTAGTTGGGATGGGAGAAGTGTCGGCAAATAGGCCCAAGTCAGCTATTTGATTTTGGTACTAACAATTCTTCCTTAGGTCTGCAGACTTTTTTTTCCCACCATGATTAAGCCCATACGTGTATCTACTGATCATTTCCAAGTGTCACAGTCTGAGATAACAGAAGAACCCAAAGAATGAAACAGTAATTGTTTCTATCCTCAAGGTGACTACATCATGGAGAAAAAAAAAGGCAAAAATCATGTACTTGGTACATTTTAATAACTGTGTGGTGGCAAGAGCACCATCTAGCGGACTCTAGGAAGAAAAAAATGCACAGCTTGGGAACAGAAATTTTGGGAAAGAAAGCAAATATTTATCCATAATAAAAAAATACAAAACCTCAGAAAGTATTTGATACAGGGTATTAGGTACCAGAAACACAAAACTGCTATTAATTAAAACAAAAACAATGACTACGTGTAATGATACTCTTTTTACAGCTCTTACTGCATATCTTACTCAGCTCTTGGTATGAGAGTGATTTAAAATTTCAGTGCCTGGCAAATAGAGAAGTGGATGCTCACAGTCATCTATAGGATGGAACACAGGGCCCCCAATGGAGGAGCTAGAGAAAACACCCAAGGAGCTGAAGGGGTCTGCAACCCTATAGGTGGAACAATAATATGAACTAACCAGTACCCCCAGAGCTCGTGTCTCTAGCTGCATATGTAACAGAAGATGGCCTAGTCAGCCATCACTGGGAAGAGAGGCCCCTTGGTATTGTAAACTTTATATACCCCAGTACAGGGGAATGCCAGGGCCAAGAAGCAGGAGTGGGTGGGTAGGGGAGCAGGGCGGAGGGAGGGTATAGGGAACTTTTGGGATAGCATTTGAAATTTAAAATGTATATAAAGAAAATACCTAATAAAAAAATAAAATAAAATAAAATTACAGTTTTTAATATACAGGGCTTAGTCATTCTTTCACACTAGTCTGACTTTTCATGAATGAAGCTAAAATAAAGAAGCTTATAATGTTAACACCCAAACCTGTTTAGTGTTTGGAATATGCACTTTTTAAAGCTTGTATCTTATAAACATGACTATCATAAAATTAATGTTTTATGTAACTCCATTTAAAAGTATTTTTGAGACATCTTGGTTCCAGGACCCACCCGAGAGTATTCTGCACAGGGCCCAGACATCCGGCCACTTTACCGGCCAGAGAAAAGGGGTCCGCCTGGCTCGTGAGCGCTTTGCCTGAGCAGTAGCAGCAGACTTCTTGGTTCCGGGACCCAGCTGAGAGTATTCTGCACAGGTGAGAGTACAGAATATAGAAGCTAAAAGCTTCTGGGACAGGCAGGAACCACAGAGATTCTAAGGCAGTCCCCTTTTTGGGCCCCAGACAGCTGGCCACTTTCCCAGCCAGAGGAAAGGGGTCCGCCCAGCCCATGAGCGCTTTGCCTGAGCATCGTCAACAGGCATCTTGGTTCCAGGACCCTGCCGAGTGTATTCTGCACAAACCCCAGACATCCGGCTACTTTCCCGGCCAGGAAAGGGGGGTCCACCCGGCCCAAGAGCGCTTTGCCTAAGCAGCGGCAGCAGACATCTTGGTTCGAGGACCCCGCCGAGTGTATTCTGCACAGCTCCAGAGATTACCAGATGGCAAAAGGCAAACATAAGAATCCTACTAACAGAAATCAAGACCACTCACCATCATCAGAACGCAGCACTCCCACCCCACCTAGTCCTGGGCACCCTAACACAACTGAAAAGCTAAACCCAGATTTAAAAGCATATCTCATGATGATGGTAGAGGACATCAAGAAGGACTTTAATAACTCACTTAAAGAAATACAGGAGAACACTGCTAAAGAGTTACAAATCCTTAAAGAAAAACAGGAAAACACAACCAAACAGGTAGAAGTCCTTAAAGAAAAACAGGAAAACACATCCAAACAGGTGATGGAAATGAACAAAACAATACTAGACCTAAAGTAGACACAATAAAGAAAACCCAAAGTGAGGCAACACTGGAGATAGAAACCCTAGGAAAGAAATCTGGAACCATAGATGCGAGAATCACCAACAGAATACAAGAGACGGAAGAGAAAATCTCAGGTGCAGAAGATTCCATAGAGAACATCGGCACAACAATCAAAGAAAATACAAAATGCAAAAGGATCCTAACTCAAAACATCCAGGAAATCCAGGACACAATGAGAAGACCAAACCTACGAATAATAGGAGTTGATGAGAATGAAGATTTTCAACTTAAAGGGCCAGCAAACATCTTCAACAAAATTATTGAAGAAAACTTCCCAAACCTAAAGAAAGACATGCCCATGAACATACAAGAAGCCTACAGAACTCCAAATAGACTGGACCAGAAAAGAAATTCCTCCCAACACATAATAATCAGAACAACAAATGCACTAAATACAGACAGAATATTAAAAGCAGTAAGGGAGAAAGGTCAAGTAACATATAAAGGCAGGCCTATCAGAATTACACCAGATTTTTCACCAGAGACTATGAAAGCCAGAAGAGCCTGGACAGATGTGATACAGACACTAAGAGAACACAAATGCCAACCCAGGCTACTATACCCAGCCCAACTCTCAATTACCATAGATGGAGAAAAAAAAAGTATTCCATGACAAAACCAAATTCACACGTTATCTTTCCATGAATCCAACCCTTCAAAGGATAATAACAGAAAAAAAGCCAATAGAAGGATGGAAATCACACCCTAGAAAAAGCAAGAAAGTAATCCCTCAACAAAACAAAAAGAAGACAGCAACAAGAAAAGAATGTCAACTCTAAAAACAAAAATAAAAGGAAGCAACAATTACTTTTCCTTAATATTTCTTAATATCAATGGACTCAATTCCCCAATAAAAAGACATAGACTAAAAGACTGCCTACACAAACAGGACCCAATATTCTCCTGCTTACAGGAAACCCATCTCAGGGGAAAAGACAGACACTACCTCAGAGTGAAAGGCTGGAAAACAAATTTCCAAGCAAATGGTCTGAAGAAACAAGCTGGAGTAGCCATTTTAATATCGGATAAAATCGACTTCCAACCCAAAGTTATCAAAAAAGACAAGGAGGGACACTTCATACTCATCAAAGGTAAAATCCTACAAGAGGAACTCTCAATTCTGAATATCTATGCTCCAAACGCAAGGGCAGCCACATCCATTAAAGACACTTTAGTAAAGCTCAAAGCACACATTGCACCTCACACAATAATAGTGGGAGACTTTAACACACCACTTTCATCAATAGACAGATCGTGGAAACAGAAACTAAACAGGGACACAGTGAAACTAACAGAAGTTATGAAACAAATGGATCTAACAGATATCTACAGAACATTTTATCCTAAAAAAAAAAAAAAAAAAAAAGGATATACCTTCTTCTCAGCACCTCATGGTACCTTCTCCAAAATTGACCATATAATTTGTCACAAAACAGGTCTCAACAGATACAAAAAAATTGGAATTATCCCATGCATCCTATCAGACCACCATGGCCTAAGGCTGATCTTCAATAACAACATAAATAATGGAAAGCAAATATTCACGTGGTAACCGAACAACACTCTACTCAATGATACATTGGTCAAGGAAGGAATAAAGAAAGAAATTAAAGACTTTTTAGACTTTAATGAAAATGAAGCCACAACATACCCAAACCTATTGGAAACAATGAAAGCATTTCTAAGAGGGAAACTCATAACTCAGAGTGCCTTCAAAAGAAACTAGAGAGAGCACACACTAGCAGCTTGACAACACATCTAAAAGATCTAGAAAAAAAGGAAGCAAATTCACCCAAGAAGAGTAGACGGCAGGAAATAATCAAACTCAGGAGTGAAATCAACCAATTGGAAACAAGAACTATTCAAAAAATTAACCAAACGTGGAGTTGGTTCTTTGAGAAAAAAAAAAACTAGATAGATAAACCCTTAGCTAGACTCACTAGAGGGCACAGGGACAACATCCTAATTAACAAAATCAGAACTGAAAAGGGAGACATAACAACAGATCCTGAAGAAATCCAAACACCATCAGATCCTTCTACAAAAGGCTATACTCAACAAAACTGGAAAACCGGGACAAAATGGACAAATTTCTAGACAGATACCAGGTACCAAAGTTAAACCAGGATCAAGTTAACAATCTAAACAGTCCCATATCCCCTAAAGAAATAGAAACAGTCATTAATAGTCTCCCAGCCAAAAAAAGCCCAGGACCAGATGGGTTTAGTGCAGATTTCTACCAGACCTTCAAAGAAGATCTAATTCCAGTTCTGCACAAACTATTCCACAAAATAGAAGTAGAAGGAACTCTACCCAACTCATTCTATGAAGCCACAATTACTCTGATACCTAAACCACAGAAAGATCCAACAAAGATAGAGAACTTCAGACCAATTTCTCTTATGAATATACATGCAAAAATCCTCAATAAAATTCTCGCTAACCGAATCCAAGAACACATTAAAACAATCATCCATCCTGACCAAGTAGGTTTTATTCCAGGGATTCAGGGATGGTTTAATATACAGAAATCCATCAATGTAATCCATTATATAAATAAACTCAAAGACAAAAACCACATGATCATCTCATTAGATGTAGAAAAAGCATTCGACAAGATCCAACACCCATTCATGATAAAAGTCTTGGAAAGAACAGGAATTCAAGGCCCATACCTAACCATGAATAAAGCAAACTACAGCAAGCCAGTAACCAACATCAAAGTAAAAGGTGAGGAGCTGGAAGAAATCACACTAAAATCAGGGACTAGACAAGGCTGTCCACTCTCTCCATATCTATTCAACATTGTACTTGAAGTCCTAGCCAGAGCAATTAGACAACAAAAGGAGATCAAGGGGATACAATTTGGAAAGGAAGAAGTCAAAATATCACTTTTTGCAGATGATATGATAGTATATATAAGTGACCCTAAAAATCCCACCAGAGAACTCCAACACCTGATAAACAGCTTCAATGAAGTAGCTGGATATAAAATTAACTCAAACAAGTCAATGGCCTTTCTGTACACAAAGGATAAACAGGCTGAGAAAGAAATTAGGGAAACAACACCCTTCTCAATAGTCACAAATAATATAAAATACCTTGGCGTGACTCTAACTAGGGAAGTGAACGATCTGTATGATAACAACTTCAAGTCTCTGAAGAAAGAAATTAAAGAAGATCTCAGAAGATGGAAAGATCTCCCATGCTCATGGATTGGCAGGATCAACATTGTAAAAATGGCTATCTTGCCAAAAGCAATCTACAGATTCAATGCAATCCCCATCAAAATTCCAACTCAATTCTTCAACGAATTAGAAAGGGCAATCGGCAGATTCATCTGGAATAACAAAAAACCTAGGATAGCAAAAACTCTTCTCAAGGATAAAAGAACCTCTGGTGGAATCACCTTGCCTGACCTAAAGCTGTACTACAGAGCAATTGTGATAAAAACTGCATGGTACTGGTATAAATGACAGACAAGTAGACCAATGGAACAGAATTGAAGACCCAGAATTGAACCCACACACCTATGGTCACTTGATCTTCGACAAGGGAGCTAAAACCATCCAGCGGAAGAAAGACAGCATTTTCAACAAATGGTGCTGACACAACTGGTTGTTATCATGTATAAGAATTCGAATCGATCCATTCCTAGCTCCTTGTACTAAGGTCAAATCTAAGTGGATCAAGGAACTCCACATAAAACCAGAGACACTGAAACTTATAGAGGAGAAAGTGGGGAAAAGCCTCGAATATATGGGCAGAGGGGAAAAATTCCTGAATAGAAGAGCAATGGCTCGTGCTGTAAGATCGGGAATCGATAAATGGGACCTCATAAAATTGCAAAGCTTCTGCAAGGCAAAAGACACCGTCAATAAGACAAAAAGACCACCAACAGATTGGGAAAGGATCTTTACCTATCCCAAATCAGATATGGGACTAATATCCAATATATATAAAGAACTCAAGAAGGTGGCACAAAAGAAAATCAAATAACACCATTAAAAAATGGGGCTCAGAGCTGAACAAAGAATTCTCACCTGAGGAATACCGAATGGCAGAGAAGCACCTGAAAAAATGTTCAACATCCTTAATCATCAGGAAAATGCAAATCAAAACAACCCTGAGATTCTACCTCACACCAGTAAGAATGGCTAAGATCAAAAATTCAGGTGACAGCAGATGCTGGCGAGGATGTCAAGAAAGAGGAACACTCCTCTATTGTTGGTGGGATTGCAAGGTTGTACAACCACTCTGGAAATCAGTCTGGCGGTTCCTCAGAAAATTGGACATAGTACAACTGGAGGATCCCGCAATACCTCTCCTGGGCATATTTCCAGAAGATATCCCAACCGGTAAGAAGAACACATGCTCCACTATGTTCATAGCAACCTTATTTATAATAGCCAGAAGCTGGAAAGAACCCAGATGCCCCTCAACAGAGGAATGGATACAGAAAATGTGGTACATTTACACAATAGAGTACTACTCAGCTATTAAAAGAATGAATTTATGAAATTCCTAGGCAAATGGATGGACCTGGAGGGCATTATCCTGAGTGAGGTAACCCAATCACAAAGGAACTCACACAATATGTACTCACTGATAAGTGGATATTAGCCCAGAAACTAAGGATACACAAGATATAAGATACAATTTGCTAAACTCATGAAACTCAAGAAGAACGAAGACCAAAGTGTGGACACTTTGCCCCTTCTTAGAATTGGGAACAAAACACCCATGGAAGAAGTTATAGAGACAAAGTTTGGAGATGATACAAAAGGATTGACCATCCAGAGGTTGCCATATCCAGGGATCCATCCCATAATCAGCCTCCAAAAGCTGACACCATTGCATACACTAGCAAGATTTTGCTGAAAGGACCCTTATATAGCTGTCTCTTGTGAGACTATGCCGAGGTCTAGCAAACACATAAGTGGATGCTCACAGTCAGCTATTGGATGGATCACAGGGCCCCCAATGGAGGAGGTAGAGAAAATACCCAAGGAGCTGAAGAGATCTGCAACCCTATTGGTGGAACAACGTTATGAACTAACCAGTACCCCGAAGCTCTTGACTCTAGCTGCATGTGTATCAAAAGATGGCCTAGTCGGCCATCACTGGAAAGAGAGGCCCATTGAACTTGCAAACTTTATATGCCCCAGTACAGGGGAATGCCAGCGCCAAAAAGGGGGAGTGGGTGGGTAGGGGATTGGGGGGGAGGGTGTGGGGTACTTTTGGGATAGCATTGGAAATGTAAATGAGGAAAATACCTAATTAAAAAAAAAACAGCCTTGCATCCTTGGGATGAAGCCTACTTGCTCATGGTGAATAATGATTTTGCTGTGTTCTTGGATTCAGTTTGCAAGAATTTTATTGAGTTTTTTTGCATTGATATTCATTAGCGAGTTTGGATTGAATTTACCTTTTTTGGTTGGTACTTGTGTGGTTTAGGTATTAGAGTAATTGTCGCGTCATAGAACAAATTCGGTAGTGTTCCTTCTGTTTCTATTTTATGGAATAATTTGAGGAAAATTGGTATCAGGTTTTCCTTGAAGGCGTGATAGAATTCTGCACTGGCCCTGGGATGTTTTTTTTTTTTTTTTTTTTTTTTTTTTTTTTTTGTTTGGGATGTTTTTAATGAATTCTGTTTTTTGTTTGGGATGTTTTTAATGAATTCTTCTATTTACTTGTGTGATATTCATCTGTTTAGATAGTTTACCTGCTGTTGATTTAACTTTGGTATGTGTATCTGTCTAGAAAACCATCCATTTCATCTAGAATTTCCAGTTTTGTTGAGTATAGGTTTTTATAGTAGGATCTGTTGATATTTTGGATTTCCTCCATTTCTGTTGTTATGTCTCTGTTTTCATTTCTGATCTTGTTAATTTAGGTACCGCCTCTGGGCCCTTTAGTTAGTTTAGCTAGGGGTTTATCTATCATGTTGATTCTCTCAAAGAACCAGCTTCTGTTTTTTTGTTTTTTTTGTTTTTTTTTTTTTTTTTTTTTTACTCTGTATTGTTTTCTTTGTTTCTATTTGGTTGATTTCCGCCCTGAGTTTGACTATTTCCTGCTTTCTTCTCCTTTTGGGTGAGTTTGCTTCTTTTTGTTCTAGAGCTCTCAGGTGTGCTGTTAAGTTGCAAGTGTAAGATCTCTTCAATTTCTTTACCAGGGCACTTAGTGCTATGAACTTTCCTGTTAGCACCGTTTTCATTGTGTCCTATAAGTTTGGGTATGACATATCAACATTTTCATTAAATTCTAGGCAGTTTTTAATTTCTTTCTAATTTCTTCCCTGACCAAGTTATCACTGAGTAAAGAGTTGTTCAGTTTCCATGTGTATGTGGGTTTTCTGAAGTTTTTGCTGTTATTGAAGACCAGCCTTAGGTCATCGTGATCTGATAGAATGCATGGTATTATTTCAATCTTCTAGTATCGGTTGAGGGTTGTTTTGTGACCAATTATGTGGTTGATTTTGGAGAAGGTACCATAAGGTGCTGAGAAGAAGGTGTATTCTTTTGTCTTAGAGTGAAATGTTCTGTAGATATCTGTTAAATCCATTTGGTTCATAACCTCTCTTACTTTCACTGTGTCTCTGTTTAGTTTCTGTTTCAATGACCTGTCCATTGGTGAGAGTGGGGTGTTGAAGTCTCCTACTATTATTGTGTGTGATTTAATGTGTGTTCTGTGCTTTAGTAAAGTTTCCTTTATAAATGTGGGTGCTCTTGCATTTGGGGCATAGATGTTCAGAATTGAGAGTTTCTCTTGGTGAATTTTCCCTTTGATGAATATGAAGTGTCCTTCTTCACAATGCTTGATAACTTTTGGTTGAAAGTCTAATTTATTGGATATTAGGATGGCAATTCCTCCTTGTTTCCTGTAACCATTTGCTTGGAAGACCTTTTGTACCCTTTCACTCTGAGATAGTCTCTGTGTTTGTATTTTGAGGTGTATTTCTTGTTTGCAGCAAAATGCTTGACCTTTTTTGCATATTCAGTCTCTTAACTTATGTATTCTTATAGGTGACTTGAATTCATTAATATTGAGAGCTATTAAAGAGAAACGACTGTTGGTTTCTGGTATGTTTGTTTTTGTAGGTGGCTTTATGTGCTTGTGGCTCTCTCCTTTTGGCTTTGTTGTGAGATGATTAATATCTTGTCTTTTCTTTGGTGCAGGTACCTTCTTTGTGTTGGAGTTTTCCTTCTAGGATCCTTTGTAGGGACGGATTGGTTGATAGATACTGTTTGAATCTGGTTTTGTCCTGGAACATTTTGTTTTCTTCATCTATGTTGATTGAAAGTTTTGCTGGGTATAGTAGCCTGGGCTGGCATTTGTGTTCTCTTAGAGTCTGCATGACCTCTGACCAGGCTCTTCTAGCTTTCATAGTCTCTTTTTAGAAGTCTGGTATAATTTTGATAAGTCTATGTTTGTATGTTACTTGGTCCTTTTCCCTTCCTTTTTAATATTCTTTCTTTTTTCTGTTTGTTTAGTGTTTGATTATTATGTGATGAGAGGATTTTCTTTTCTGGCCCCATTTATTTGGTGTTCTATAGGCTTCTTATACCTTTATGGTCATCTCTTTCTTTAGGTTGGGGAAGTTTTCTTCTGTGATTTTGTTGAAGACTTTTTCACATCCTTTGAGCTGGGAATCTTCGTTCTCTTCTATTCTGATTATTCTTAGATTTGATCTTTTCATTGTGTCCTGAATTTCCTGGATGCTTTTGTTTAGGACTTTTTTATGCTTTGAATTTTTTTGACAGTTGTGTCAATCTATTGTATGGTATCTCCTACACCTGAGATTCTCTCTTCTATCTCTTTTATTCTGTTGGTGATACATACATCTGTAATTCCCGATCTCTTTCCTAGATTTTCCATTTCCAGGTTTGCCTCCATTTGTGTTGACATTATTGTTTCTACTTCTGTTGTTTCTACTTTTAGATCTTGGACCTCTATTCAATTCCTTCACCTGTTTACCTGTGTTTTCCTGTATTTCTTTCAGTGAGTTATTTGATAAAGGACTCTATTATCTCCATGAGGTAAGATTTTAGGACAGATTCCTGATTTTCATGTGTGTGTTGTATTCAGGGCTTTCTGTGGTGGAAGAACTGGGTTCTGATGATGCCCATGTATATTGACTTCTGTTGCTTATGGTCTTGTGCTTATCTTTTGCCATCTGGATATCCCTGGTGTTTGTTGGTCTAGTGACTGTCTGGAGTCTGCATCTTTTGTCCCTGGGTTGCTTCAGGTCTCCTGGTAGGCTTGCAGCTTCAAGTCTCCTGGTAGGCCTGCACTATTGGCTGTAGCAGACCCCCTTTGGGGCCTTCCAACTGGAGGCTCTTCACTGGGGTAGAGAAGCTGATGATCTGTTACCCTGGCTGCAGTAGATTTCCTGGGAGGCTTTCAGACTATTGGGTCTTCAGTGGAGCAGTCAAGCTGTTGTCCAACTACTCTGAGTGAAGTGGATCCTCAACTGCTCTAAGTGCAGCAGGTCCTCAACTGCTCTGAGTGCAGTGGCTCCTTTAGGATGGGTAAGAATATGGTGTCTTCCCATAGAAGGAGTTACAGAGACAAAATTTGGAGCTGTGACGAAAGGATGGACCATCTAGTGACTGCCATATGCAGGGATCCATCCCATAATCAGCTTCCAAATGCTGACACCATTGCATACACTAGCAAGATTTCGCTGAAAGGACCCAGTTATAGCTCTCTCTTGTGAGACTATGCTGGGGCCTAGCAAACACAGAAGTGGATGATCACATTCAGCTATTGGATGGGTCACACGGCCCCTAATGGAGGAGCTAGAGAAATTCCCCAAGGAGCTAAAGGGAACTGCAACCCTATAGGTGGAACAACATTATGAACTAACCAGTACCCGGGAGCTCTTGTCTTTAGCTGCATATGTATCAAAAGATGGCCTAGTCGGCCATCACTGCAAAGAGAGGCCCATTGGACTTGCAAACTTTATATGCCCCAGTACAGGGGAACGCCAGGGCCAAAAAGGGGGAGTGGGTGGGTAGGGGATTGGGGGGGGTGGGTATGGGGGACCTTTGGGATAGCATTGAAAATGTAAATGAGGAAAATACCTAATTAAAAAAAAGAATATGGTGTCTTTACTGGAGCAGACCAGCAGAAAGGACAGGGTGGAAGGGGTGCAGGGGATGGAAGGGAAGTGGTGTTCGGGAGTGCGGGGGTTTTGTTGGGTGATGGATCCCGAGTTCACCAGGCTCCCAGAGGCAGCAATGGGACTTGGAGGTGGTGGTGGGGCGGTTTCTTACTAGCAGCTCTGAGTGCAGTGGGTCCTCAAGGATGGGTCAGGATATGGTGTCTTCACTGGAGTAGATCAGCTAGGAGTCTTGAATGCCATTTCTAACTGTATATAAATTTATGAAGATTTATAGATTAAGTCTGGTCAATATTGGCTATGAATTTTTAATTTATTTGCATGATTTTTAACATTAATAACAGTTTATAAAATAAAAAAATGTCTAATTTACAAAATGAAGTACCATTGGAATTTGTGCCATATTTCCCATAGGAAAATATGAATGCTATAAAAACATCTTAATACAATTTTATTGAGTTAGAAGAGCTCTTTAGACTCGCCTAGAAAACAGTAAATTATAAATAAAAGACTGAAGTTTTAGGTCAGTTGGAAGAGTGCTTACCAGTTTTGATCCTGGCAATATGTAAAACTGAGCATGGTAGTGCATGCCTCTAGTCCCAACACTCCAAAGATGGAGGTAGGAAGACCAGATGATCAAAGTTGTTTTTAGCTACACAGGTAGTTTGAGGCACATACATGTTTGTGTGTATACACATGCACATTCACATGCAACAATATACATTTCACACATATATATGTTTGATGTATCTGTAACACCATATCCTGCTTTGAGTATTTTTTATTTTATTGATTGCTGGTTTTGCTTAGACAATTTTAGTTTGAAAAGTCATATATTAAATTAAGACTGGCTGTTTAAAACTACTAGATCACAAAGCTAAGAAAGACCATGGACACGTCACAGACCATCTGTTTTATAAAGTTAGACATCAGGTTGAAGACTGTCCACATACTTGTTGACACATCAGTGTAATGTCAATATATTTTTTATGATGCTAATGTTCAGATCTGTTGACTGATTAATATGATTAATTCACCCTTCCTAATGTGAGCAGCTCTGATCCAATAAAATGAAGTACTGAGTATAACAAAAACCTGCCTGTCCAATGAGAAACATGGAATTCCTTCTACCTGACTACCTTCCTGATAAGAAATTGGATATTTCTTCCCTTCCTGCATCTCCAGATTGACAACTGCAAGTCCCTCTCAACACAATACATCACATTCCTCCTCAACTGTTATTTGCAGCCCCCTCTGGTGTATAAATACTCATGCATACATCTAGTTGGTTGTCTAGCCAGTTGTATGAGGTGACCAAAGAGCTCTCTCTGTTGTTAATAACTTCTACTTTTAGATGAAAAATATACTTGAATTCAACTACTAATTGTACATTAAATTTAAAACTTAATTATATTATAAAAAGATTGTACTAGTATAATAATACTTAATAACTATTATTTATTTATATTTGAATGAAACTACTCAGAATTTGTCAAGTCAAAGCTGTGTCTAGGAAGCACATGGTTTATCTGCACTCGAATAAATTTTGAGATTTGTTTCTATTTGTATTAAGTCAACGTGGAAATTCTTTCAAAAATACTTTTCTTTTTTTTTCTTTTTTAAAAATTTTAATATTTTTTATTACGTATTTTCCTCAATTACATTTCCAATGCTATCCCAAAAGTCCCCCATACCCTACTCACCCATTCCCATTTTTTTGGCCCTGGCATTCCCCTGTACTGGGGCATATAAAGTTTGTGTGTCCAATGGGCCTCTTTTTCCAGTGATGGCTGACTAGGCCATCTTTTGATACATATGCAGTTAGAGTCAAGAGCTCGGGGTATTGGTTAGTTCATAATGTTGTTCCACCTATAGGGTGAAGATCCCTTTAGCTCCTTGGGTACTTTCTTTTTTTTTTTTTTTTTTTTTCCATTTTTTATTAGGTATTTAGCTCATTTACATTTCCAATGCTATACCAAAAGTCCCCCATACCCACCCACCCCCACTCCCCTACCTGCCCACTCCCCCTTTTTGGCCCTGGCGTTCCCCTGTTCTGGGGCATATAAAGTTTGTGTGTCCAATGGGCCTCTCTTTCCAGTGATGGCCGACTAGGCCATCTTTTGATACATATGCAGCTAGAGTCAAGAGCTCCGGGGTACTGGTTAGTTCATAATGTTGATCCACCTATAGGGTTGCAGATCCCTTTAGCTCCTTGGGTACTTTCTCTAGCTCCTCCATTGGGAGCCCTGTGATCCATCCATTAGCTGACTGTGGGCATCCACTTCTGTGTTTGCTAGGCCCCGGCATAGTCTCACAAGAGACAGCTACATCTGGGTCCTTTCGATAAAATCTTGCTAGTGTATGCAATGGTGTCAGCGTTTGGATGCTGATTATGGGGTGGATCCCTGGATAAGGCAGTCTCTACATGGTCCACCCTTTAATCTCAGCTCCAAACTTTGTCTCTGTAACTCCTTCCAAGGGTGATTTGTTCCCACTTCTAAGGAGGGGCATAGTGTCCACACTTCAGTCTTCATTTTTCTTGAGTTTCATGTCTTTAGGAAATTGTAACTTATATCTTGGGTATCCTAGGTTTTGGGCTAATATCCACTTATCAGTGAGTACATATTGTGTGAGTTCCTTTGTGAATGTGTTACCTCACTCAGGATGATGCCCTCCAGGTCCATCCATTTGGCTAGGAATTTCATAAATTCATTCTTTTTAATAGCTGAGTAGTACTCCATTGTGTAGATGTACCACATTTTCTGTATCCATTCCTCTGTTGAGGGGCATCTGGGTTCTTTCCAGCTTCTGGCTATTATAAATAAGGCTGCTATGAACATAGTGGAGCATGTGTCCTTCTTACCAGTTGGGGCATCTTCTGGATATATGCCCAGGAGAGGTATTGCTGGATCCTCCGGTAGTACTATGTCCAATTTTCTGAGGAACCGCCAGACGGATTTCCAGAGTGGTTGTACAAGCCTGCAATCCCACCAACAATGGAGGAGTGTTCCTCTTTCTCCACATCCTCGCCAGCATCTGCTGTCACCTGAATTTTTGATCTTAGACATTCTGACTGGTGTGAGGTGGAATCTTAGGGTTGTTTTGATTTGCATTTCCCTGATGATTAAGGATGTTGAACATTTTTTCAGGTGCTTCTCTGCCATTCGGTATTCCTCAGGTGAGAATTCTTTGTTCAGTTCTGAGCCCCATTTTTTAATGGGGTTGTTTGATTTTCTGAAGTCCACCTTCTTGAGTTCTTTATATATGTTGGATATTAGTCCCCTATCTGATTTAGGATAGGTAAAGATCCTTTCCCAATCTGTTGGTGGTCTCTTTGTCTTATTGACGGTGTCTTTTGCCTTGCAGAAACTTTGGAGTTTCATTAGGTCCCATTTGTCAATTCTCGATCTTACAGCACAAGCCATTGCTGTTCTGTTCAGGAATTTTTCCCCTGTGCCCATATCTTCAAGGCTTTTCCCCACTTTCTCCTCTATAAGTTTCAGTGTCTCTGGTTTTATGTGAAGTTCTTTGATCCATTTAGATTTGACCTTAGTACAAGGAGATAAGTATGGATCGATTCGCATTCTTCTACATGATAACAACCAGTTGTGCCAGCACCATTTGTTGAAAATGCTGTCTTTCTTCCACTGGATGGTTTTAGCTCCCTTGTCGAAGATCAAGTGACCATAGGTGTGTGGGTTCATTTCTGGGTCTTCAATTCTATTCCATTGGTCTACTTGTCTGTCTCTATACCAGTACCATGCAGTTTTTACCACAATTGCTCTGTAGTAAAGCTTTAGGTCCGGCATGGTGATTCCACCAGAGGTTCTTTTATCCTTGAGAAGAGTTTTTGCTATCCTAGGTTTTTTGTTATTCCAGATGAATTTGCAAATTGCTCCTTCTAATTCGTTGAAGAATTGAGTTGGAATTTTGATGGGGATTGCATTGAATCTGTAGATTGCTTTTGGCAAGATAGCCATTTTTACAATATTGATCCTGCCAATCCATGAGCATGGGAGATCTTTCCATCTTCTGAGATCTTCTTTAATTTCTTTCTTCAGAGACTTGAAGTTTTTATCATACAGATCTTTCACTTCCTTAGTTAGAGTCACGCCGAGATATTTTATATTATTTGTGACTATTGAGAAGGGTGTTGTTTCCCTAATTTCTTTCTCAGCCTGTTTATTCTTTGTGTAGAGAAAGGCCATTGACTTGTTTGAGTTAATTTTATATCCAGCTACTTCACCGAAGCTGTTTATCAGGTTTAGGAGTTCTCTGGTGGTATTTTTAGGGTCACTTATATATACTATCATATCATCTGCAAAAAGTGATATTTTGACTTCCTCCTTTCCAATTTGTATCCCCTTGATCTCCTTTTGTTGTCGAATTGCTCTGGCTAATACTTCAAGTACTATGTTGAAAAGGTAGGGAGAAAGTGGGCAGCCTTGTCTAGTCCCTGATTTTAGTGGGATTGCTTCCAGCTTCTCTCCATTTACTTTGATGTTGGCTACTGGTTTGCTGTAGATTGCTTTTATCCTGTTTAGGTATGGGCCTTGAATTCCTGATCTTTCCAGAACTTTTATCATGAATGGGTGTTGGATCTTGTCAAATGCTTTTTCTGCATCCAACGAGATGATCATGTGGTTTTTGTCTTTGAGTTTGTTTATATAGTGGATTACATTGATGGATTTTCGTATATTAAACCATCCCTGCATTCCTGGAATAAAACCTACTTGGTCAGGATGGATGATTGCTTTAATGTGTTCTTGGATTCGGTTAGCGAGAATTTTATTGAGGATTTTTGCATCGATATTCATAAGAGAAATAGGTCTGAAGTTCTCTATCTTTGTTGGATCTTTCTGTGGTTTAGGTATCAGAGTAATAGTGGCTTCATAAAATGAGTTGGGTAGAGTACTTTCTACTTCTATCTTGTGAAAAAGTTTGTGCAGAACTGGAATTAGATCTTCTTTGAAGGTCTGATAGAACTCTGCACTAAACCCGTCTGGTCCTGGGCTTTTTTTGGCTGGGAGACTATTTATAACTGCTTCTATTTCTTTAGGGGATATGGGACTGTTTAGAAGGTCAACTTGATCCTGATTCAACTTTGGTACCTGGTATCTGTCCAGAAATTTGTCCATTTCGTCCAGGTTTTCCAGTTTTGTTGAGTATAGCCTTTTGTAGAAGGATCTGATGGTGTTTTGGATTTCTTCAGGATCTGTTGTTATGTCTCCCTTTTCAGTTCTGATTTTGTTAATTAGGATTTTGTCTCTGTGCCCTCTAGTGAGTCTAGCTAAGGGTTTATCTATCTTGTTGATTTTCTCAAAGAACCAACTCCTCATTTGGTTAATTCTTTGAATAGTTCTTCTTGTTTCCACTTGGTTGATTTCACCCCTGAGTTTGATTATTTCCTGCCGTCTACTCCTCTTGGGTGAATTTGCTTCCTTTTTTTCTAGAGCTTTTAGATGTGTTGTCAAGCTGCTAGTATGTGCTCTCTCCCGTTTCTTCATGGAGGCACTCAGAGCTATGAGTTTCCCTCTTAGAAATGCTTTCATTGTGTCCCAAAGGTTTGGGTACGTTGTGGCTTCATTTTCATTAAACTCTAAAAAGTCTTTAATTTCTTTCTTTATTCCTTCCTTGACCAAGGTATCATTGAGAAGAGTGTTGTTCAGTTTCCACGTGAGTGTTGGCTTTCTGTTATTTTTTTTGTTATTGAAGATCAGCCTTAGTGCATGGTGATCTGATAGGATACATGGGACAATTTCAATATTTTTGAATCTGTTGAGGCCTGTTTTGTGACCTATTATGTGGTCAATTTTGGAGAAGGTACCATGAGGTGCTGAGAAGAAGGTATATCCTTTTGTTTTAGGATAAAATGTTCTGTAGATATCTGTCAGATCCATTTGTTTCATCACTTCTGTTAGTTTCAGTGTGTCCCTGTTTAGTTTCTGTTTCCATGATCTGTCCATTGGTGAAAGTGGTGTGTTGAAGTCTCCCACTATTATTGTGTGAGGTGCAATGTGTGCTTTGAGCTTTATTAAAGTTTCTTTAATGAATGTGGCTGCCCTTGTATTTGGCGCATAGATATTCAGAATTGAGAGTTCCTCTTGGAGGATTTTACCTTTGATGAGAACAAAGTGCCCCTCCTTGTCTTTTTTGATGACTTTGGGTTGGAAGTCAATCTTATCAGATATTAGGATGGCTACTCCAGCTTGTTTCTTCAGTCCATTTGCTTGGAAAATTGTTTTCCAGCCTTTTATTCTGAGGTAGTGTCTATCTTTTTCTCTGAGATGTGTCTCCTGTAAACAGCAAAATGTTGGGTCTTGTTTGTGTAGCCAGTTTGTTAGTCTATGTCTTTTTATTGGGGAGTTGAGACCATTGATGTTAAGAGATATTAAGGAAAAGTAATTGTTGCTTCCTGTTATTTTTGTTGTTAAAGTTGGCATTCTGTTCTTGTGGCTGTCTTCTTTTAGGTTTGTTGAGGGATTACCTTCTTGTTTTTTCTAGGGCATTGTTCCCGTTCTTGTATTGGTTTTTTTCTGTTATTACCCTTTGAAGGGCTGGATTCGTGGAGAGATAATGTGAGAATTTGGTTTTGTCGTGGAATACTTTGGTTTCTCCATCTATGGTAATTGAGAGTTTGGCTGGGTATAGTAGCCTGGGCTGGAATTTGTGTTCTTTTAGTGTCTGTATAACATCTGTCCAGGCTCTTCTGGCTTTCATAGTCTCTGGTGAAAAATCTGGTGTAATTCTGATAGGCTTGCCTTTGTATGTTACTTGACCTTTTTCCCTTACCGCTTTTAGTATTCTATCTTTATTTAGTGCATTTGTTGTTCTGATTATTATGTGTCGGGAGGAATTTCTTTTCTGGTCCAGTCTATTTGGAGTTCTGTAGGCTTCTTGTATGTTCATAGGTATCTCTTTCTTTATATTTGGGAAGTTTTCTTCAATAATTTTGTTGAAGATGTTTGCTGGTCCTTTGAGTTGAAAATCTTCATTCTCATCCACTCCTATTATCCGTAGGTTTGGTCTTCTCATTGTGTCCTGGATTTCCTGGATATTTTGAGTTAGGATCTTTTTGCATTTTCCATTTTCTTTGATTGTTGTGCCGATGTTCTCTATGGAATCTTCTGCACCTGAGATTCTCTCTTCCATCTCTTGTATTCTGTTGCTGATGCTCAAATCTATGGTTCCAGATTTCTTTCCTAGGGTTTCTATCTCCAGTGTTGCCTCACTTTGAGTTTTCTTTATTGTTTCTACTTCCCTTTTTAGGTCTAGTATGGTTTTGTTCATTTCCATCACCTGTTTGTATGTTTTTTCCTTTTTCTGTAAGGACTTCTACCTGTTTGATTGTGTTTTCCTGTTTTTCTTTAAGGACTTGTAACTCTTTGGCAGTGTTCTCCTGTATTTCTTTAAGTGATTTATTAAAGTCCTTCTTGATGTCCTCTACCATCATCATGAGATATGCTTTTAAATCTAGGTCTAGGTTTTCGGGTGTGTTGGGGTGCCCTGGACTGGGCGAAGTGGGAGTACTGGGTTCTGATGATGGTGAGTGGTCTTGGTTCCTGTTAGTAGGATTCCTACGTTTACCTTTCGCCATCTGGTAATCTCTGGAGTTAGTAGTTATAGTTGACTCTGTTTAGAGATTGTTCTTCTGGTGATTCTGTTACCGTCTCTCAGCAGACCTGGGAGACAGATTCTCTCCTCTGAGTTTCAGTGCTCAGAGCACTCTCTGCTGGCAAGCTCTCTTACAGGGAAGGTGCGCAGATATCTTGTTTTTGGACCTCCTCCTGGTCGAAGAAGAAGGCCCAAAACAGGGCCTCTCTCAAAAGCTGTGTTGCTTTGGCAGTTCCCAGAAGCTGTCAGCTTCTGTGGTGCAGACTCTCACCTGTGCAGACTAAAATCCTAAGTTCCAGGGAGTCCTGGAACCAAGATGGTGACCGCTGCTCCTGAGGCCAAGGCCGTCTCCCGAGCCAGGCGGACACCTGTCCTCTGGTCCGGATGGTGGCCGGTTATCTGCGGCCCGCCCAGGCTGCTGCCTCAGCGGCTCTGTGCTTCCGCCCGTCCCAGAAGCTGTCCGGTTCTCTGGCGCACCCTCTCACCTGTTCAGACTAATTTCCTAAGTTCTGCTGAGTCCCGGAACCAAGATGGCGACCGCTGCTGCTGAGGCTGAGGTCGCCTCCCAAGCCAGGCGGACACCTGTCCTCTGCTCCGGATGGTGGCCGGTTGTCTGCGGCCCGCCCAGGCTGCTGCCTCAGCGGCTCTGTGCTTCTGCCCGTCCCAGAAGCTGTCCGGTTCTCTGGCGCACCCTCTAACCTGTTCAGACTAATTTCCTAGGTCCCGAGGAGTCCCGGAACCCAGATGGCGACCGCTGCTGCTGAGGCTGAGGTCGCCTCCCAAGCCAGGCGGACACCTGTCCTCTGATCCGGATGGTGGCCGGTTGTCTGCGGCCCGCCCAGGCTGCTGCCTCAGCGGCTCTGTGCTTCTGCCCGTCCCAGAAGCTGTCCGGTTCTCTGGCGCACCCTCTAACCTGTTCAGACTAATTTCCTAAGTTCTGCTGAGTCCCCTTGGGTACTTTCTCTAGCTCCTCCATTGGGAGATCTATGATCCATCCACTAGCTGACTGTGAGCATCCACTTATGTGTTTGCTAGGCCCCGGCATAGTCTCACAAGAGACAGCTCTATCTGGGTTCTTTCAGCAAATTCTTGCTAGTGTATGCAATGGTGTCAGCTTTTGGAAGCTGATTATGGGGTGGATCCGTGGATGTGGCAGTCTCTAGATGGTCTATCCTTCATCACAGCTGCAAACTTTGTCTCTGTAACTCCTTCCATGGGTGTTTTGTTCCCAGTTCTAAGAAGGGGCAAAGTGTCCACACTTTGGTCTTCATTCTTATTGAGTTTCATGCATTTAGCAAATTGTATCTTATATCTTGGGTATCCTAAGTTTTGGGCTAATATCCACTTATCAGTGAGTACATATTGTGTGAGTTCCTTTGTGATTGGGTTACCTCACTCAGGATGATGACCTCCAGGTCCATCCATTTGGCTAGGAATTTCATAAATTCATTCTTTTAATAGCTGAGTAGTACTCTATTGTGTAAATGTACCACATTTTCTGTATCCATTCCTCTGTTGAGGGGCATCTGGGTTCTTTCCAGCTTCTGGCTATTATAAATAAGGCTGCTATGAACATAGTGGAGCATGTGTCCTTCTTACCGGTTGGGACATCTTCTGGATATATGCCCAGGAGAGGTATTGCTGGATCCTCCGGTAGTACTATGTCCAATTTTCTGAGGAACCGCCAGATTGATTTCCAGAGTGGTTGTACAAGCTTGCAATCCCACCAACAATGGAGGAGTGTTCCTCTTTCTTGACATCCTCGCCAGCATCTGCTGTCACCTGAATTTTTGATCTTAGCCATTCTGACTGGTGTGAGGTGGAATCTCAGGGTTGTTTTGATTTGCATTTCCCTGATGATTAAGGATGTTGAACATTTTTTCAGGTGCTTCTCTGCCATTCGGTATTCCTCAGGTGACAATTCTTTGTTCAACTCTGAGCCCCATTTTTTAATGGGGTTATTTGATTTTCTTTTGTGCCACCTTCTTGAGTTCTATATATATATTGGATATTAGTCCCATATCTGATTTGGGATAGGTAAAGATCCTTTCCCAATCTGTTGGTGGTCTTTTTGTCTTATTGACGGTGTCTTTTGCCTTGCAGAAGCTTTGCAATTTTATGAGGTCCCATTTATCGATTCCCGATCTTACAGCACAAGCCATTGCTCTACTATTCAGGAATTTTCCCCCTGTGCCCATATATTCGAGGCTTTTCCCCACCTTCTCCTCTATAAGTTTCAGTGTCTCTGGTTTTATGTGGAGTTCCTTGATCCACTTAGATTTGACCTTAGTACAAGGAGCTAGGAATAGATCAATTTGAATTCTTTCTTTTTTCCATTTTTATTAGGTATTTAGCTCATTTACATTTCCAATGCTATACCAAAAGTCCCCCATACACACCCACCTTCACTTCCCTACCCACCCACTCCCCCTTTTTGGCCCTGGCGTTCCCCTGTACTGGGGCATATAAAGTTTGCATGTCCAATGGGCCTCTCTTTCCAGTGATGGCCGACTAGGCCATCTTTTGATACATATGCAGCTAGAGTCAAGAGCTCCGGGGTACTGGTTAGTTCATAATGTTGTCCCACCTATAGGGTTGCAGATCCCTTTAGTTCCTTGGGTACTTTCTCTAGCTCCTCCATTGGGAGCCCTGTGATCCATCCATTAGCTGACCGTGAGCATCCACTTCTGTGTTTGCTAGCCCCGGCATAGTCTCACAAGAGACAGCTACATCTGGGTCCTTTCAATAATATCTTGGTAGTGTATGCAATGGTGTCAGCGTTTGGATGCTGATTATGGGGTGGATCCCTGGATGTGGCAGTCTCTACATGGTCCATCCTTTCATCTCAGCTCCAAACTTTGTCTCTGTAACTCCTTCCATGGGTGTTCTGTTCCCAATTCTAAGGAGGGGCATAGAGTCCACACTTCAGTCTTCATTCTTCTTGAGTTTCATGTGTTTAGCAAATTGTATCTTATATGTTCGGTATACTAGGTTTGGGGCTAATATCCACTTATCAGTGAGAACATATTGTGTGAGTTCCTTTGTGAATGTGTTACCTCACTCAGGATGATGCCCTCCAGGTCCATCCATTTGGCTAGGAATTTCATAAATTCATTCTTTTTAATAGCTGAGTAGTAATCCATTGTGTAGATATACCACATTTTCTGTATCCATTCCTCTGTTGAGGGGCATCTGGGTTCTTTCCAGCTTCTGGCTATTATAAATAAGGCTGCTATGAACATAGTGGAGCATGTGTCCTTCTTACCAGTTGGGGCATCTTCTGGATATATGCCCAGGAGAGGTATTGCTGGATCCTCCGGTAGTACTATGTCCAATTTTCTGAGGAACCGCCAGACTGATTTCCAGAGTGGTTGTACAAGCTTGCAATCCCACCAACAATGGAGGAGTGTTCCTCTTTCTCCACATCCACGCCAGCATCTGCTGTCACCTGAATTTTTGATCTTAGACATTCTGACTGGTGTGAGGTGGAATCTCAGGGTTGTTTTGATTTGCATTTCCCTGATGATTAAGGATGTTGAACATTTTTTCAGGTGCTTCTCTGCCATTCGGTATTCCTCAGGTGAGAATTCTTGGTTCAGTCTGAGCCCCATTTTTTAATGGGGTTATTTGATTTTCTGAAGTCCACCTTCTTGAGTTCTTTATATATGTTGGATATTAGTCCCCTATCTGATTTAGGATAGGTAAAGATCCTTTCCCAATCTGTTGGTGGTCTTTTTGTCTTATTGACGGTGTCTTTTGCCTTGCAGAAACTTTGGAGTTTCATTAGGTCCCATTTGTCAATTCTCGATCTTACAGCACAAGCCATTGCTGTTCTGTTCAGGAATTTTTCCCCTGTGCCCATATCTTCAAGGCTTTTCCCCACTTTCTCCTCTATAAGTTTCAGTGTCTCTGGTTTTATGTGGAGTTCCTTGATCCACTTAGATTTGACCTTAGTACAAGGAGATAAGTATGGATCGATTCACATTCTTCTACACGATAACAACCAATTGTGCCAGCACCAATTGTTGAAAATGCTGTCTTTCTTCCACTGGATGGTTTTAGCTCCCTTGTCGAAGATCAAGTGACCATAGGTGTGTGGGTTCATTTCTGGGTCTTCAATTCTATTCCATTGGTCTACTTGTCTGTCTCTATACCAGTACCATGCAGTTTTTATCACAATTGCTCTGTAGTAAAGCTTTAGGTCTGGCATGGTGATTCCGCCAGAAGTTCTTTTATCCTTGAGAAGACTTTTTGCTATCCTAGGTTTTTTGTTATTCCAGATAAATTTGCAAATTGCTCCTTCCAATTCGTTGAAGAATTGAGTTGGAATTTTGATGGGGATTGCATTGAATCTGTAGATTGGTTTTGGCAAGATAGCCATTTTTACAATGTTGATCCTGCCAATCCATGAGCATGGGAGATCTTTCCAACTTCTGAGATCTTCCTTAATTTCTTTCTTCAGAGATTTGAAGTTTTTATCATACAGATCTTTCACTTCCTTAGTTAGAGTCACGCCAAGATATTTTATATTATTTGTGACTATTGAGAAGGGTGTTGTTTCCCTAATTTCTTTGTATAGAGAAAGGCCATTGACTTGTTTGAGTTTATTTTATATCCAGCTACTTCACTAAAGCTGTTTATCAGGTTTAGGAGTTCTCTGGTGGAATTTTTAGGGTCACTTATATATACTATCATATCATCTGCAAAGAGTGATATTTTGACTTCCTCTTTTCCAATTTGTATCTCCTTGATCTCCTTTTGTTGTCGAATTGCTCTGGCTAATACTTCAAGTACTATGTTGTAAAGGTAGGGAGAAAGTGGGCAGCCTTGTCTAGTCCCTGATTTTAGTGGGATTGCTTCCAGCTTCTCTCCATTTACTTTGATGTTGGCTACTGGTTTGCTGTAGATTGCTTTTATCATGTTTAGGTATGGGCCTTGAATTCCTGATCTTTCCAAAACTTTTATCATGAATGGGTGTTGGATCTTGTCAAATGCTTTTTCTGCATCTAACGAGATGATCCTGTGGTTTTTTTATTTGAGTTTGTTTATATAATGGATTACATTGATGGATTTTCGTATATTAAACCATCCGTGCATCCCTGGAATAAAACCTACTTGGTCAGGGTGGATGATTGCTTTAATGTGTTCTTGGATTCAGTTAGCAAGAATTTTATTGAGGATTTTTGCATCGATATTCATAAGAGAAATTGGTCTGAAGTTCTCTATCTTTGTTGGATCTTTTTGTGGTTTAGGTATCAGAGTAATAGTGGCTTCATAAAATGAGTTGGGTAGAGTACCTTCTACTTCTATTTTGTGAAATAGTTTGTGCAGAACTGGAATTAGATCTTCTTTGAAGGTCTAATAGAACTCTGCACTAAACCCGTCTGGTCCTGGGCTTTTTTTGGCTGGGAGACTATTAATGACTGCTTCTATTTTTTTAGGTGATTTGGGACTGTTTAGATGGTCAACTTGATCCTGATTCAACTTTGGTACCTGGTATCTGTCCAGAAATTTGTCCATTTCATCCAGGTTTTCCAGTTTTGTTGAGTATAGCCTTTCTAGAAGGATCTGATGGTGTTTTGGATTTCTCCAGGATCTGTTGTTATGTCTCCCTTTTCATTTCTGATTCTCTTAATTAGGATTTTGTCCCTGTGCCCTCTAGTGAGTCTAGGTAAGGGTTTATCTATCTTGTTGATTTTCTCAAAGAACCTACTCTTCCTTTGGTTAATTCTTTTAATAGTTCTTCTTGTTTCCACTTGGTTGATTTCACCCCTGAGTTTGATTATTTCCTGCCGTCTACTCCTCTTGGGTGAATTTGCTTCCTTTTTTTCTAGAGCTTTTAGATGTGTTGTCAAGCTGCTAGTATGTGCTCTCTCCCGTTTCTTCTTGGAGGCACTCAGAGCTATGAGTTTCCCTCTTAGAAATGCTTTAATTGTGTCCCATAGGTTTGGGTACGTTGCGGCTTCATTTTCATTAAAGTCTAAAAAGTCTTTAATTTCTTTCTTTATTCCTTCCTTGACCAAGGTATTATTGAGAAGAGTGTTGTTCAGTTTCCACGTGAATGTTGGCTTTCTATTATTTATGTTGTTATTGAAGATCAGTCTTAGGCCATGTTGGTCTGATAGGATACATGGGACAATTTCAATATTTTTGTATCTGTTGATGCCTGTTTTGTGACCAATTATATGGTCAATTTTGGAGAAGGTCCCATGAGGTGCTGAGAAGAAGGTATATCCTTTGTTTTAGGATACAATGTTCTGTAGATATCTGTTAGATCCATTTGTTTCATAACTTCTGTTAGTTTCACTGTGTCCCTGTATAGTTTCTGTTTCCACGATCTGTCCATTGGTGAAAGTGGTGTGTTGAAGTCTCCCACTATTATTGTGTGAGGTGCAACATGTGCTTTTAGCTTTACTAAAGTGTCTTTAATGGATGTGGCTGCCCTTGCATTTGGAGCGTAGATATTCAGAATTGAGATTTCCTTTTGGAGGATTTTACCTTTGATGAGTATGAAGTGTCCCTCCTTGTCTTTTTTGATAACTTTGGGTTGGAAGTCGATTTTATCCGATATTAAAATGGCTACTTCAGCTTGTTTCTTCAGACCATTTGCTTGGAAATTTGTTTTCCAGCCTTTCACTCTGAGGTAGTGTCTGTATTTTTCCCTGAGATTGGTTTCCTGTAAGCAGCAGAATGTTGGGTCCTGTTTGTGTAGGCAGTCTTTTAGTCTATGTCTTTTTATTGGGGAGTTGAGACCATTGATATTAAGAGATATTAAGGAAAGGTAATTGTTGCTTCCTGTTATTTTTGTTGTTAAATTTGGCATTCTGTTCTTGTGGCTGTCTTCTTTTAGTTTTGTTGAGGGATTATCTTCTTGTTTTTTTCTAGGGCTTGGTTCCCCTCATTGTATTGGTTTTTTTTCTGTTATTATCCTTTGAAGGACTGGATTCGTGGAGAGATAATGTGTGAATTTAGTTTTGTCGTGGAATACTTTGGTTTCTCCATCTATGGTAATTGAGAGTTTGGCTGGGTATAGTAGTCTGGGCTGGAATTTGTGTTCTCTTAGTGTCTGTATAACATCTGTCCAGGCTCTTCTGGCTTTCATAGTCTCTGGTGAAAAATCTGGTGTAATTCTGATAGGCTTGCCTTTATATATTACTTGACCTTTTTCCCTTACTGCTTTTAGTATTCTATCTTTATTTAGTGCATTTGATGTTCTGATTATTATGTGTCGTGAGGAATTTTTTTCTGGTCCAGTCTATTTGGAGTTCTGTAGGCTTCTTTTATGTTCATGGGCATCTCTTTCTTTAGATTTGGGAAGTTTTCTTCAATAATTTTGTTGAAGATGTTTGCTGGTCCTTTGATTTGAAAATCTTCATTCTCATCCACTCCTATTATCCGTAGGTTTGGTCTTCTCATTGTGTCCTGGATTTCCTGGATGTTTTGAGTTAGGATCTTTTTGCATTTTCCATTTACTTTGATTGTTGTGCCGATGTTCTCTATGGAATCTTCTGCACCTGAGATTCTCTCTTCCATCTCTTGTATTCAGTTGCTGATGCTGGCATCTATGGTTCCAGATTTCTTTCCTAGGGTTTCTATCTCCAGCGTTGCCTCACTTTGGGTTTTCTTTATTGTGTCTACTTCCCTTTTTAGGTCTAGTATGGTTTTGTTCATTTCTATCACCTGTTTGGATGTGTTTTTCTGTTTTTCTTTAAGAACTTCTACCTGTTTGGTTGTGTTTTCCTGTTTTTCTTTAAGGACATGTAACTCTTTAGTAGTGTTCTCCTGTATTTCTTTAAGTGAGTTATTAAATTCCTTCTTTATGTCCTCTACCATCATCATGAGAAATGCTTTTAAATCCAGGTCTACCTTTTCAGGTGTGTTAGGATGCCCTGGACTGGGCGAAGTGGGAGTGCTGGGTTCTGATTATGGTGAGTGGTCTTGGTTCCTGTTAGTAGGATTCTTACGTTTACCTTTCGCCATCTGACAATCTCTGGAGTTAGTTGTTATAGTTGTCTTTGTTTAGAGATTGTTCCTCTGTTGATTCTGTTACCCTCTATCAGCAGACGTGGGAGACTAGCTCTCTCCTCTGAGTTTTAGTGGTCAGAGCAGTCTGCAGACAAGCTCTCCTCTTTCAGGGAAGGTGCACAGTTATCTGGTGTTTGGACTTCCATCCTGGCTGAAGATGAAGGCCCAAAACAGGATCTTTCCCAGAAGCTGTCTTGCTTTGGCCAGGAAGGTGGCCGGTTGTCTGGAGCCGAAGATGGCGCCACCTCAGAAGCTCTGTGGCTCTCTCCTGTCCCAGAAACGGCTGGCCTCTGTATTCCACACCGTCACCCGTGCAGCCTGCCCTTCGTGGAGTCCCAGAGCCAAGGAGGCTCCCGCCGGGGCCTGAGGCACAAACCTCTCGGGCTGGCGGACCCCTGTGCACTCACCAGGAGGGTGGCCGGTTGTCTGGAGCCGAAGTTCGATTCGAATTCTTATACATGATAACCACCAGTTGTGTCAGCACCATTTGTTGAAAATGCTGTCTTTCTTCCGCTGGATGGTTTTAGCTCCCTTGTCGAAGATCAAGTGACCATAGGTGTGTGGGTTCAATTCTGGGTCTTCAATTCTGTTCCATTGGTCTACTTGTCTGTCATTTATACCAGTACCATGCAGTTTTTATCACAATTGCTCTGTAGTACAGCTTTAGGTCAGGCAAGGTGATTCCACCAGAGGTTCTTTTATCCTTGAGAAGAGTTTTTGCTATCCTAGGTTTTTTGTTATTCCAGATGAATCTGCCGATTGCCCTTTCTAATTCGTTGAAGAATTGAGTTGGAATTTTGATGGGGATTGCATTGAATCTGTAGATTGCTTTTGGCAAGATAGCCATTTTTACAATGTTGATCCTGCCAATCCATGAGCATGGGAGATCTTTCCATCTTCTGAGATCTTCTTTAATTTCTTTCTTCAGAGACTTGAAGTTGTTATCATACAGATCGTTCACTTCCCTAGTTAGAGTCACGCCAAGGTATTTTATATTATTTGTGACTATTGAGAAGGGTGTTGTTTCCCTAATTTCTTTCTCAGCCTGTTTATCCTTTGTGTACAGAAAGGCCATTGACTTGTTTGAGTTAATTTTATATCCAGCTACTTCATTGAAGCTGTTTATCAGGTGTTGGAGTTCTCTGGTGGGATTTTTAGGGTCACTTATATATACTATCATATCATCTGCAAAAAGTGATATTTTGACTTCTTCCTTTCCAAATTGTATCCCCTTGATCTCCTTTTGTTGTCTAATTGCTCTGGCTAGGACTTCAAGTACAATGTTGAATAGGTAGGGAGAAAGTGGGCAGCCTTGTCTACTCCCTGATTTTAGTGGGATTGCTTCCAGCTTCTCACCATTTACTTTGATGTTGGCTACTGGTTTGCTGTAGATTGCTTTTATCCTGTTTAGGTATGGGCCTTGAATTCCTGATCTTTCCAAGACTTTTATCATGAATGGGTGTTGGATTTTGTCAAATGCTTTCTCAGCATCTAACGAGATGATCATGTGGTTGCAAAAACAATTCTTAACGATAAAAGAACAGCTGGAGGGCTCATCATACCTGACCTGAAGGTTTACAACAGAGCAATAGTGACAAAAACCTGCATGGTATTAGAACAGAGACAGACACATTGATCAATAGAATAGTATTGAAGACCCAGAATTAAAACCACACACATATGGACACTTGAACAAAGGTCCATATGTGTGTAAAACCTTCCATTGGTAAAAAAGACAGTATCTTCAATAAATGGTGCTGCTCCAACAGGCTGGCTGTATATAGAAAAATGAAAATAGACCCATATTTGTCACTTTGCACAAAGCTCAAGTCCAAGTGTATCAAGGACCTCAACAGAAAACCAGATACACTGAATTTAATAGAAGAGAAAGTGGGAAAGAGCCTTGAACTTATTGGCACAGTTCGAAGTTTCCTAAATAGAACTCCAATGGCTCATGCTCTAAGATCAAGAATTGATAAATGGAGCCGGGTGGTGGTGGTACATGCCTGTAATCCCAGCACCTGGGAGGCAGAGGCAGGCAGATTTTTGAGTTCGAGGCCAGCCTCGTCTACAGAGTGAGTTCCAGGACAGCCAGGGCTACACAGAGAAACCCTGTCTCGAAAAACCAAAAACCAAAAACAACAAAACAAAAAATTATAAATGGGACCTCATGAAACTGGAAAGTTTCTGTAAGGCAAAGGACATAGTCAATAAGAAAAATTGGCAAACTACAGATTAGGAAAAAAATCTTCACAAACCCCACATCTGATAGAGGGCTAATATCCAAAATATGTAAAGAACTCAAGAAACCAACCACCAAAACACCAAACACACCAATCAAAACATGGAGTATAGAACTAAACTGAGATTTCACAACTGAGGAATCTCAAATGGCTAAGAAGCACCTAAAGAAATGTTCAAAGTCCTTAGTGATCAGAGAAATGCAAATCAAAATGACCCTGAGATTCAACCTTACACCAATGAGAATGGCTAAGATCAAAACCTTAGGTGACAGCACATGTTGGCCAGGATGTTGAGAAAGAGCAACAGTCCTCCATTGCTGGTAGGATTGCAAACTGGTACAACCACTCTGGAAATCAATCTGAAGGTTCCTCAGAAAACTGGAAATAGATCTACCTGAAGACCCTGAAATACAACTCTTAGGAATATACCCCAAAAATGCCCTACCATGCCACGAGGGCATATGTTCCACTGTGTTCATATTGACCTTGTTTGTGATAGCCAGAAGCTGGAAACAACCCAGATGCCCCTCAACAGAGGAATGGATACAGAAAATGTGATACATTTACACAATGGAGTACTACTCAGCTATTAAAAAGAATGAATTTATTAAATTCCTAGGCAAATGGATGGACCTGGAGGGCATCATCCTGAGTGAGGTAACCCAATCACAAAGGAACTCGCACAATATGTACTCACTGATAAGTGGATATTAGCCCAGAAACTTAGGATACTCAAGATATAAGATACAATTTGCTAAACGCATAAAACTCAAGAAGAACGAAGACCAAAGTGTGGACACTTTGCCCCTTCCTAGAAATGGGAACAAAACACCCATGGAAGGAGTTACAGAGACAAAATTTGGAGCTGTGACGAAAGGATGGACCATCTAGTGATTGCCATATCCAGGGATCCATCCCATAATCAGCTTCCAAACGCTGACACCATTGTCAGATTTTGCTGTAAGGACCCAGATATAGCTGGCTCTTGTGAGACTATGCTGGGGCCTAGCAAACACAGAAGTGGATGATCACAGTCAGCTATTGGATGGGTCACACGGCCCCCAATGGAGGAGCTAGAGAAAGTACCCAAGGAGCTAAAGGGAACTGCAACCCTATATGTGGAACAACAATATGAACTAACCAGTAGCCCGGAGCTCTTGTCTCTAGCTGCATATGTATCAAAAGATGGCCTAGTCAGCCATCACTGGAAAGAGAGGCCCTTTGGACTTGCAAACTTTATATGTCCCAGTACAGGGGAACGCCAGGGCCAAAAAGGGGGAGTGGGTGGGTAGGGGATTGGGGGGTGGGTATGGGGGACTTTTGGGATAGCATTGGAAATGTAAACAGGAAAATACCTAATTAAAAAAAATTTTTTTAAAAATAAAATAAAATAAATCCCAATAGGGAAGGACTCCTGACTGTAGGTTCCTCTGTTTTAAATTATATATTCAAAGATAAATAAATAAAATGAATATTTATAAATTTAAAGTGATATACAATGTAATAAAAAAGAATAGATTTTAATGTGTATTTCAGATGTTCATATGTCATAAAAGTAAACACTCAAAACAGGATGATATATATCCCTATATTCAGTCTAAGTTTTTCTCCACTATATAAATCAGCTCTGGTATCAATACATAAGAGAAATGGTCAATGTTTACACCTTTAGGAAAAAGAAAAGAAGGCATATTATCTGGTCCAGCCTCCCTTTCAACATGTCAATTAGTTTCTCAGTGAAAAATAATTTAAAAAAACATATACACATAAGCCACAAAAATAAACTCAGTATTGCTTAGTTTATATATTTGCACATTAACATAATACATGCTTAGAGGAAAAATAAAAAATAACAACCATATATACATGCATGCATGCATACATAGATATAACATATTTATGGAGAAAAAGAAACTCTCAACTTGAGAGTAGGGTCAGAACATGTGGTGAGATGGTAGGAGGGATATAGGAGGAAAAGGATTGATGAAAGTGATGTAATTCTACTTCAATTAATTAAAAAATAAATTTTTCAAAGGAATAATGACAGTTACTAAAAGGTGAATCCTTATCTGTGGCCCAGTCTTATATAGGGATTCCCTATTTAAAGAAAAAATTTTTAAAAGAAAGAAAGATGACTGTGATCTGTGTCTCTAGTTGCATATGTAGCAGAGGGGAAGAGAGGCCCTTGGTCTTGGGAAGATCATATGCCCCACTACAGGGAGATGCCAGGGCCAGGAAGCAGGAGTGGGTGGGTTGGGGAGCAGGGTAGGGGGAGGGTATAGGGGACTTTTGGGATAACATTTGAAATGTAAATGAAGAAAATATCTAATAAAAATGGGGAAAAAAGAAAGAAAGAAAGAAAGGAAGGAAGGAAGGAAGGAAGGAAGGAAGGAAGGAAGGAAGGAAGGAAGAAATGGTATCTCTGTAATGAGAAATTGACAATTAAGAAATCTATAAGAAGAAAGATATTTCATAAGCTTCTTGGTCTCCATATTAAGGCACTCTCAGTATACTGGTCAATTTAATAACTATTTAATTCTCTTAAAGACAGTGTGAGTTCTCTTACATTTTTTATAATTTTTCCAAGTTTTATTTTTTAGCGTGTGTGTGTGTGTGTGTGTGTGTGTGTGTGTGTGTGTGTGTCTGCATGTATATCCCACATGATAAAGTTATAGGAAGTAATGAACTGCCCGACACTGGATCCTAGAAATTTAACTCAGATCCTCTGAAAGAGCAGCAAGTGTTCATAACCACAGAGTAACTTCTAACATAAACTATTTTATTTGTTTTATATTGATAAAGTGGTTATATAAACAGTGTATACGTGAGTGAATGTGAATATGAGAAGAGAGCTTTGGATGCCCTGGAGATGGAAATACAGGTGTTTGTGTGCCAACTAATATAGATGCAGGGAACAGAGATCTGCAAGAGTAGTATATGCCCTTTACAAGTAAGCCATCTTTCCAGCTCTAATTTTTAATTTTATTTAGAGTAATTCTGTTGTTATTCTAAAACTATGTTTATACGGATTTATTAAATATTAACTGATTTATTTTTGTTGCATTCTATATTTTAAAAGAGTTGCTAAACATCGATTAGTGTTAAAATATCTTAACTTTTTTCTTTATCTTATTATGTTTCTATAATAAACAAGACTTTACTGATCCTAAATAGCATATCTTACACCTACAATAGTAGCAAAGTTAAGTGAGTTACTTCTGTATACTTAGGGTTACATTGGCAATGCCTATAAATTACCTTCTGGTAGTTTAATTAATTCTGACTCACATAATTAGTGCTTATATATGTCTTAATTACATTTATTTTAAAAGGTCTTAGAGGTACTTATATTGCCAAAGTTGGCCCCATATGCTTCATTTTTCTTTTACATTTCTAGAATTTTAATATGGTGTCTTATTACCCTTGCTAGTAGTTTGATATGCTAGTTTATGTCATTCGAAGATCAAAGTGAATAGATTTCCATGACAGGACTTCAGGGATGAAGGTTCATTGCCCTATGCTGGCACATCTAAAAGCCTTATGTGGTTAGAGAAGAGGAATTACCAGCTAGTGAAACACATCTAGGGATTCAAGAATGCTGCTTGTGCTACAGCTATAGTCACTAGTCAGAAACAGATACAATTAAGGGATAGCACACAGCTTCACTTCTTTAATATTCACCATTAGTTACTAAGCACATTTTTCTGTACTGGGAGTAGAGGTATGAATAAAGCTGACAATTCAGTGGAAAAGTCATAGAGTAAGAAAATAAATTACTTCAGATATTGACAAAGTCTTAAATTTTCACATTTTGCTTTGTGGAAACATTAGGAAGGAAGCACACCTTAGAGAGAAATTACTCTACTTGAGATGAGTGACATGATATAGGTGCAGGAAAGGAAGCAAGAGCAGTGTATTACATTTGACTAGTGTATAAACTAATGGCATGACTGCTCCATTGTATATGGTTAAGGAGAAGGTTTTTGCTGGGAGCCTGCCTGGCCTGAGGGAATGGGTGCTCAAGTGGGACACAGAGATGGACACAGGTCAGACTAATGATCTCTGGCCTTTTAACTCTTTCTTACTATTCTTTGCTAAATAAAATCTTAACTCTTTCTTATTGATCTGTGCCAAAAACTTAACTATTACTGTTCTGTATTTCATTAAACACTGGGGAAACTTAACCCTTGAACTCTCTTATTATTTACTTTATAATTCTCTGTGCTTGATAAGCACTGAAAAACTTAATTTTTACTTTATAATTCTCTGGCAATTAATATATACTGTATAGCAGTGGGGAATTCAGTAGCGAATTTATTGCTAACGCACCTTTCTCTATTTCCCAGAAGCCTCACCTCTCACTGGCCAGGCAAGAGAGAGGCTTAAAGCAACTAATGTTTGTTGAACCAGGAAAAGAAAGTCATACCCACAGAAAGAAAAACAACTTTTACACAACAATTATGCATTAACACACACACATTCATACATACATTCATACACATACTCACCTTTTTGTTGGGCCCAACAATCTGTCTCATCAACTTACATATTTACACACACACACACACACACACACACACACACACACACACACATATGGTGGATGGAGCAAATGCCCAAGTACCAATGCAGAAAGAACCCACTCATTCTGGAAGAGATATATGCTTCAACATGAAAGAAAGAAAGAAAGAAAGAAAGAAAGAAAGAAAGAGAGAGAGAGAGAGAGAGAGAGAGAGAGAGAGAGAGAGAGAGAGAGAGGAGAAAGAAAGGAAGGAGAGAGAGAGAGCTAGTGAGCTTCTACCTTTCTATTGCAAAATGAAAAGAAACCTAAGTCTGTTAGGAAAAAAAAAACTGTCTCATAGTAAGAAGCCTGCCTGCTGCTTTCTGTTATCTCTGTATCTCCTTCTGCTCTGCTCTCTGTGTTCTATCCTGCCTCAATTCTCTCTCCTCAGCTCTGTCTTTGTCTCCAGAGTATTCTATCAGAACACACACAAAAAAAAAAAAAAAACTCAAATTGTGGGTTAAAATCAAACTTTTAATAATAGTTAAGGGTATTTGATGAGGAGAAATGTAATTCTAGATTGAAAAGTGATTGAAAAGCTTATTTCAAAAACAAAAGTAACCTTGAAGTAGAGATATGGAAACTGTTTCTCATTAATATTCAGCATACTCTAATCAGTGGTAAAAATGTTACTTACATTTTTCATACCTGTAAAAAAAAGTACCGGACACAACAACTTAAAAGGTATATTTTGTCTCATGTCTTTAGTTTTAAATTTATAATCTGTATTGGCTGGTTTTATGTGTTGACTTTACACGAGCTGGAGTTATCACAGAGAAAAGAGCCTCCCTTGAGGAAATGCCTCAGTGAGATCCAGCTATAAGGTATTTTTTCAATTAGTGATCAAGCAAGGAGGGCCCAGCCCATTGTGAGTGGTGCCATCCCTGGGCTAGTAGTCCTGGGTTCAATAATAAAGCAAGCTGAGCAAGCTAGGGGAAACAAGATAGTAAGTAAAATCCCTCTGTGGCCTCTGCATCAGTTCCAAGTTCCTGACCTATGTGAGTTCTAGTCCTGACTTCTTTTGGTGATGAACAGCAGTGTGGAAGTTTAAGCTGAATGAACGATTTCCTCTCCAACTTTCTCCTTGATCATGATGTTTGTACAGGAATAGAAACACTGTCTAAGACACTCACTTCACTCCATTTCTTAATTTGTGTGGATGTGTGTTATGTATATGTTCATGAGGGTGTATGTTCTGTATGTATCCACAGTTGTGTGCAGAAGATCATATATAAATAGATATCAGTGGTAGACATTGGGTATCTTCCTGGGTCTTCTCTACCTTATATTTTTGAGACAATATTTCTCACCTAACTTGAGTTAATAAATTCAGTTAAACTGGCTGGCGATGAGCTCCACAAACCAACATATCTTTTGTCTCTCCACGTGTCCCAGTACTAAGATCATTAATATACATTTTACCCAGTTTTCACGTGTATGCTGGGGATCAGAACCTCTCACTTTCCACTGATGGGTCTTTTATCAACTAGGCCATTTCTCTAACCCTTTCACTCATTCTCAAGAACAGACAATGTGAAGTAGTGAGCTTTTCTTACAAATAAACAAATACACAAACAAATAAAAGTTTCTTCCATTGTAGTTTGCCTATGGTGAGAAAGTCAAGATCTTAGTATGAGAATTCAGGATCAGAAAGCCCTTTCTCTTAAATATCAGTGGATTTTTTTACAATTTATCTATCAATAACAATTAATAGTACCAAAAGCAACATTTTAGGTAATGTATTAATATGATTTCATATTATAACTATTGCTATATAGGATATATGTCAATTTACATATCAACTATTTGTCCAAGTGAATTCTAAATACTTAGATGGTTAGATAACCCACTTGAACTTATTTTCCAAAACTATAAAAATATGCATCGTTGTGCCAGTGAGCACTCACAGGAGTTTTAAGGGAGGAAACAACTTGCACTGCCTGAACCATATAACTTATCCCTGCCTGATCTTTCTTTATTTTCCTTCTCTGACTTAATACCTCTTATCCCAGTTAGTGAACTCTTGAGCATTCAGGGAACAAAAGTGTCAGTGAAGTGAGGGGGAAAACTGCCATCCAAATGCACGTAGATATTGTACATAAGTGAAAAATAATTGCCTACCAGGCACTCTTTACTGAATTTTGTTATTGCCTGTTGGAGCAATTCATGTAGAAATGAATGCCAACATTGCTGAGCATCCATCAACTGTTGATAGCCATTGATTAGCTTGGTAGACATGAATTTTCTGGTGCTTTAACTTACTTGGAAAGTAGCTGTTACTCTAGGCACAGGAAAGTAATTGGAATGCTTCAAGGAAGGAGATTATATGAACTAATTTAAAGTTTTAGAAACATCACCCTGGTTGGTAGGCAGGAAATGAGTTAAGTAGATTAACTGCGGTACTTAAAGGGACTGGAGAGTAAACCAAAGTAAAAAATTATAATGGTTGTGCTGGAGAAACAGCAAAACTTGAAAAGAGTGATAGGAGATGGAGTTTAGAGAGATGATTGAAAGGCTGCTGTACTGACTAGTTTTGAGTCAACTTGACACAGATGGAGTTGTCACAGAGAAAGGAGCTTCAGTTGAGGAAATGCCTCCATGAGATCCAACTGTAAGGCATTTTCTCAATTAGTGATCAAGGGGGAAAGGCCCCTTGTGGGTGGGACCATCACTGGGCTGGTAATCTTGGTTCTATAAGAGAGCAGGCTGAGCAAGCCAGGGGAAGCAAGCCAGTAAAGAACATCCCTCCATGACCTCTGCATCAGCTCCTGCTCCCTGACCTGCTTGAGTTCCAGTCCTGACTTCTTTCAGTGATGAATAGCAATTTGGAAATGTAAGCTGAATAAACCCTTTCCTCCCCAACTGCTTCTTGGTCATGATGTTTGTGCAGGAATAGAAACCCTGACTAAGACAGCTGCGTTGTTTTTGTTTCCTCCAGTGGAATAAAGAATAGCAGTGATACAGCTTTTCAGAATTAGCTTTGTCCTCAGAACTGTGCTAAAGTTCCATTGTGCAGCTTTGTCTAAAAATTTGTTTAAGGCCTGTTTGTTAAAACAGGTGTATGGAACATCTCCCAGATTCCTCTTAAAAGAAAAAGTACACAGAGAATTTACTTGCATATAATTAATAGTTCTGATCATCTATATTGGAAAAGTCAGAAAAGTGCTTTCAAACATTTGAAAATAAGGCTCTAGAGAAGTACATGACCTTAATCACTATGCTACCTCACTAGTCCAAAGACTGTGTTTTCTTTTGTGTTTGTAATACAGGCTGGCCTTACCTTATGTTGTTGTAGTTGTTGTTGTTGTTGCTGCTGCTGCTGTTTTTATTTTGTTTTGTTCTCTCTCTCTCTCTGCTTTAGATTCTAGATGCCTCAGGATTCCCTCCCTCTCTCTCCCCCTTCCCCTCCCCCCTCCCCCGTTATCCACCTCCCTCTCCTTCTCCTCCCCCCCCCTCTCATCTTCCCATTCAAGGAGAAGTCATTTACATCTTGGTAGTTTCTTTACTGTGCCATCACTTGCACAGACAAATTTTAAAATGTGAACAGCATTTTCACACTTATCAAAATATAGCTTACATTGTAGAAAGAATAAGTCACTTTTTTAAAATGAAGTATGACAGTTAATTGTAATCAATGTTACTTTCATTAGTGCCTGATCTTCTAGAATGAATTTCATAGACATGAACACTACAACCTTTCAGATATTATAATCTAATTACAGTTCAAGGTTTATAAACTTGCAAAAGAGGAGCTAAATAAGTATGAAATTCAACATAGAAGCAGCACTTTGAATAAAATCACACCTATTTCCCATTGTGGTCATTGAATGTTAAATATTTCTTATTTTTTCAATTAGATTCTTATCATTTCTCTTCTCTAAATGTCAGAGATTCGGGACTGATTTCCTTCGGAAGCACACCAAACTTTAAACACAGGTGAAAAGGTGAAGGGTCTCAAGCACAACTGTTTCCAGCCCTAGCAACTGCTAGTCTTTTAATTGGTTGGCTTTGTCTGGGCATGTATTTGATTTAGAAATTTTAGTCATTTATGAAGTCTTATGCTTGTGTTCTCAGATTTCCACATACTATAATAGCCAAAGTCAACCTGTAATTCCTACTTTCCCGAAGGACAAGGTAACTTCCTGGAATACTGGGGGTTGGAGTTCTTGGAAAAATAACACCACCATATGCTTTTGCCCTTAAAAAGCCCCTACAACACATGACTTATTGCCACTCACTGGGATCTCAGAGAGTGGGCCTGACCAGAGTCTGTCCTGGTCACTATTTAATTAAAGCTTGCTCCAAATTTAGCTCAAAATTGTACATCTGGGTTTTCTTTTGCAAATCTCAGGATCAACAGTTGACCCTTTGTATTTTACTTCCACTAATTTTATAATATACTTCTATGTGTAGCATAAAATAATTGTTTTGTTATGATACATGTACAAATATTTATAACACACTATAAAAATAAGAAATACATAAAATGTGTGGCTAAGCATTATTACTTTAATTTTCAAGTGCTTCAGCATGTTTAATAAAATTTGGGATATTTGTGTGTGTGTATATATATATACGTATATATACATTATTTTAAAAGGCAAACAATACAAACTAGTAAAATCAGTAAGTATTAACATATTATACAAATGTATATCAACTATAGACCCAATTTATACTGTAAAAATACTATTTTATTTTTCTCATATATGTCAAGCAATTTAGAGTATATTTTCAGATTTGATACTGAAAAATTATACTTGAAGAAAAAACACAACATATTTTTTTAATGTATATATGTTTTGTAAACCAACTCAAAGCCAAGTTTTTTAATCAATATTACTGTTAAATAGAAGTTAAGTTACCTATATACAAGGGCTTAGGATGATAAAGCAAAATTATAAGGTCTGTACTGCACACTAGTGGCAAGAGATAATACATGCATGTGGACTTCTTTCAAGTTAAAGTTAACAAATCTATCTTACATTGAAGCTTTGCAAGGATGTCCACTGCATTGTCGTCACTGCAGTCAGCCTGTTGTAAAGAGAATACAGAATCTCCCAGTCTTCATTACTCCTCCACATCTGACCGCACAATCCTTACTATCTTCCAGTAATCACTATTCTATTTTTAATTTCTATGAGAACATTTTTTTGTTTTAGTTTCATTTATGTCTGAGATTCACAAATTCCTTTTGTTTCTGTGCCTGATTTATTTCACTTACCATAATAATCTCTAGTTCTATCCATACTATTATAACTAAGAAGATTTTCATTTTTATATTTGTGTTATTATATATTATATTATAATGAGGTCAGTGTCAGAATTTTGTTGATAATAATGAAAATAGCAATATAAAAATAGGTGATTTTCCTGAATAATTAAATGCACTTAAAATAAATTTATACTTTTAGACAGCTTCATAAATAAATATAAAAGACTTTAGAATATATGGCAGAAAATAATCAGATGACCATTTCCTAGGTGGCTGGAATGTCTTATTAATTATTTTATGTACTTGTGGCCACTAAATATTGCATTATTGGTATGCCTCTAAAAGCATCTGTTGTACGTGTCAAATGTCTAAAGGAGATTCTTAAAAGAAAATAAATAGCTGGCCCTAGTCATTCAGGAGATGAAAACAGGAAACTTATCAATACTTTGTGGTCAGAAGGCTATAGAATGAATGAGACCCTGTCTCAAAAGTCCAAAAGAAAAAGAAAAAAGAGTGAGAGAAAGAGAGACAGAAAATAAAACCAGAAAAATGCTGTAATTTAGAACAAGGTTTCCTATGTCCTTTCCAGAGTTTGACTAAGTTCACTATTTGTAAGTGATCTCAAAGATTTTTTTCTTTAGGCAATATTGATCTTTTATTAACCATTCTCTTGTCTGTACTGCCTGACATTTGTTCCCTTTATGCTATGTTCCAGAGAAAGAAACCCTGCATTCCCCTACTCCTTTCTACCACATTCCCCACAACGCTCTCACATTTGGTACCTTGGATTTTTTTTTCAGTTCTTCATACTTTTATATTTCCATAGAGACAAAGGTGATTCCAATTGTTCTACTTTTTTTCCAAAGTTGCACTCATTCTAAATTATTTAAGAAGGAGAGGAGAGGAGAGGAGAGGAGAGGAGAGGAGAGGAGAGGAGAGGAGAGGAGAGGAGAGGAGAGGAGAGGAGAGGAGAGGAGAGGGGAGAGGAGAGGAGAGGAGAGGAGTAGAAAGGAGAGGAGAAGCGTTGAGGGAATGTTTAAATAACTTAAAGAATCCATCTAAATTTGTTTTCTATTTTCCTAACTTTTTATATTTATCATATAAAGATGTTTCTAACTACTCAAAAATACAAGCATTAAAACTTGATTTGCTGGACAGTGGTGGTGCACACCTTTAATCCCTGCACCCAGGTGAGAGGGAGGCAGGAAGATCTTTCTGAATTTGAGACCAGCCTTGTCTACAGAGTGAACTCCAGAACAGTAGGGCTATACAGTGAAACCCTGTCTCAGAAAAAAAAAAATAGGCAAACAAAAACAAACTTAATTTGTATTTTATTGGCTTTGTAGTACCTTAAATATATTTAATTTGTAATTGTTTGTATTGATTCTCTCCCTGTTTTTCTTATATATGGCATGGCTTTCTCTCATTTATATATTTCTATACATACAAAAATATTCCATATTCTTTAAGCATGGCTTTTTAATCCAGTTGCCTACAGTGGCTATCAGTGAAGAAGAATCCCTCTAGCTGACACAGACTATGATGCAATGCCTCTTATTTAGTGTTTTAAGCCCACAAGGGGACACATGCCTGTAATATAAACAATCAGAAGGTTGAGACAATGGAATCATAATGTGAGGCCAGCCTGAATCACACACACAAAAGCAAATTCAATCTTGGGACTAGAGAGATAGCACAGTGGTTAAGATCATGTACTTCTCTTGCAGAGTACCCAAGGTCTGTTCCCTGTACCCATGAGATGAAAAGAAGGTGAGCAACAACTACTAATAATTTAAGCTCCAGTGAATCTGATGCCCTCTTCTGGTCTCACCTAGCATTTGCACTCACATATGCACAGACTGACAAATACATATACACATAATTTAAACCTATGTGTATATGTAAAATAAGCCTAATCCACCAGGCTGCTCTGAGACCATGTAGAATACTGTAACTTGGAACTCCAAGTAGGTCCTCCTGAGAGCCAGTCCATCTTCTCAACAAACAACACATCCACTGTGCCACTGCAGGACTATATTGAATCCTAAGATATAGAACCTCAGGTACAGAACTCCAGAACCAGTCCATCAACAGGGCCACCAGCCACCCTACTTATAGCATCCTATAAATTCCTATGATCTGGAATACTAGATAGGGAACTCCAAAACCAGTCTTCATCCATGTCTCCATCCCATAAGCAACCCCACTCTTCATGCAAATCTGGAGCAACAAGGAGTCCTATGACCCAAACCCCAGGTTAAGATCACCAGTCTCACTGTACTCTCATACCAGCCACATCAATCCCAGCTTAGTCCAGGGAACATATAGCATTCTGTGAACATGACCCCACCTAGGGATCCCCAAAGCCAGTCAGTCACTCTGCCAACAAAGACACCTTGGGAACCCATGGAATCCTGTGTCTGACCACAGATATGGACACCCAGTCTGACCCCCACCTAACCCAACTCTACCTTAAGACACTGTATCAACCTGCATTCTCCCTGATGAAGTATGCCCTACTCTCAATGTGACCACAGCCCATGCCTCCAAAGGACCACCTGAAAGAAGCCAGTAAACCCTCCACAAACTTCTGAAGACCAGTAATGATAATCTTCTAAGCCAGCAGAAGTATTGTTCCTGGTTTCAGAAGTTGCATCTATTCCTAAGGAAAGTGGGACCAGTTCTGACACCCCATTTAAACAATAATACAAAGAGGTCCCAAGACTGAATTCCAAACATAATTCAATAGTTCCGCAAATTGCCAAGCTCAGGAAAGAGTGGAATTCAAAATACCCAAACACCTAAAGTGAGACCAGATAGTCATACTAAAAACATCAACAAAATATAATTCTAGATGCATATGCTCCACTGCAAAAATAAAAACAAAATTAATATCCAAGCTGTGTCTCCTCTAGAAATTAGAACTTCCATCCCTGAAAAAAAGCAACTTAACTAATGCACAAGTCAATGACTACTATGAAACTCAGAAAAAAAAAAAACAGAATGAAGACCAAAAGCACAAACACAATAAAATAAGAAAAAATATATTAACATAGAATTTAATAAAAAGATAGACTCTAAAGGAAAACAAAACTGAAATAAAAGTTGAAATGGAAAGCTCAAGCAACTCAACCAAAAGCTCAAAGGAAAGTTGCACCAATAAATTAGATCGAAGCAAAGAAAGATTTGGGTCTTCCATAGTATTACCGGAGGATCCAGCAATACCTCTCCTGGGCATATACCCAGAAGATGTTCTAACTTGTTATAAGGACACATGAAACTCAAGAAGAACGAAGATCAAAGTGTGGACACTTTGCCCCTTCTTAGAATTAGGAACAAAACACACATGGAAGGAGTTACAGAGACAAAGTTTGGAGCTGAGACTAAAGGATGGACCATCTAGAGACTGCCCCACCCAGGGATCCATCCCATTATCAGCTACCAAACACAGACACTATTGCATACACCAGCAAGATTTTGCTGAAAAGACCCTGATATAGCTGTCTCTTGTGAGGCTATGCCAGTGCCTGGCAAACACAGAAGTGGATGCTCACAGTCATCTAGTGGATGGAACACAGGGCCCCCAATGTAGAGAAAGTACCCAAGGAGCTGAAGGGTGTCTGCAACCCCATAGGTGGAACAACAATATGAACTAACCAGTACCCCCAGAGCTCATGTCTCTAGCTGCATATGTAGCAGAAGATGGCCTAGTCGGCAATCATTGGGAAGAGAGGCCTCTTGGTCTTGCAAACTTTATATGCCCCAGTACAGAGGAACACCAGGGCCAAGAAGTGGGAGTGGGAAGGTAGGGGAGCCAGGGGCGGGGGGGTATAGGGGACTTTCGGGATAGCATTTGAAATGTAAATGAAGAGAATACCTAATTAAAAATTGGAAAAAAAAGATTTGGGTCTTCAAGACAAAATAGGGGAATTGGATCCCTCAGTTGAAGAAAATATTGAATTAAAGATATAGAAATGCAGAAGTTCTGAGACTCTAAAGAAAGAGTAAACCTAGAAATTATAGATATACAAGAATCTTAGATCAGACACAGAAAATATTTTTAACAAAGTCATAGAAGAAAATTCCCCAAATCCAAGAAAAGAAATGCCTAGCAAGATGTGAGATGCACACAAAATGGCAAATACACAAACCAGAAAATAAATTCCCATTTTACCTAAAAATCAAAACTCTATAATGTACAAAACAACAAAAAGGTATTATTGCAAAATAAAATAAAATTATAAAAAAATCACCTCTCATATTAAGGCAAACCTGTAAAAATAACACCTGCTTTTTCAATAAAGACTTGAAAAACAAGAAGGGCCTGCACTGATTATAAGTTCTGAAAAGCCATACATGCCATCCTACACTGTTATACTCAGAAAACCTACCAAATTATCAATGGCAAAAACAGAACAATTTAAGATTTAAATATCTTTAGAAGATTGTAGAAGTAATAGTTCTGTTTGAAGAGGTTTTGTTTGTTTGTTTGTTTGTGGGGGTGGGTTTTTTGTTGTTGTTTTGGGGTTTTTTGGTTTTTCGAGACAGGGTTTCTCTGTGTAGCCCTGGCTGTCCTGGAACTCACTTTGTAGACCAGGCTAGCCTCAAACTCAGAAATCCACCTGCTTCTGCCTCCCAAGTGCTGGGATTAAAGGCATGTGCCATCACTGCTGGCTGAAGAGATTATTAAACATACAAATGAAGGCATAAAGAATGAAAAATTCCATACTAGTTCTTCAAAATGGGTCTAAGAAAAAACACAACAATAAAATAATGAGTTGAGGGGGCTGATGAGATGGCTCAGAGGGTAAGAGCACCCGACTGCTCTTCCGAAGGTCCAGAGTTCAAATCCCAGCAACCACATGGTGGCTCACAACCATCCGTAACAAGATCTGACACCCTCTTCTGGTGTGTCTGAAGACAGCTACAGTGTACTTACATATAATAATAAATAAATCTTAAATAAAATAAAATAAAATAATGAGTTGAAAAATCCTATTTAATGGCTCTCAATATTAACAGTCTCTGAGTTATGGTTTCTATTGCTGCGATGAAACATCATGACCAAAATCTTGAAAAGAAAGATATTTACATATCCTGAGCCATAGTCCATTGAGGGAAATCAGGCAGAAGTAACTCAAACTGGTTGGGAACTTGAAGGCAGATGCTAATGCTGGGGCCATGAATAGTGCTACTTAGTGGATTGTTCTTCTTAGCTTTCTCAACCTGCTTTTTTTTTAATAGAATCCAGGACCATCACCCCAGGGATGACCCCACCCACAATGAACTGGGACCTTCCACATCAATCACTAATTAAGAAAATTACCAATAGTGTTACTTGCAGCCCTATCTTACAGATTCATTTCTCTCAGTTGAGGTTCCCTTTTCTCAGATGACTATAGTTTGTGTCAAGATGTCATAAAAACTAGCCAGGACAATAGCAGTTCTACAATAAAGAGGCAGAGACTAACAGATTGGGTTAGAAAAGAGAATAGATCTTTCTTGTCACTTCCAAGAAACATGTCTTTAGAAAAGAAATCCCAACAATTCCGGAACTTGAAATTTCATATTCTAATTTTAAAGGGAAATTACTAATTATCAAAACAACAGAAATGACAAAGTATACAAATTCATGCAAACCAAACAACACATTACTTAATCATAATTGGAACAAGGGAGAAGTCAATAAAGAATTTTAAAATTCCAGTGTCAAATTATCAGCCCTGAAAGCATACATACAAGTAACATTATATGGACTGAACAGGTTATATTTAGGAATATGCTCATACAAATATGTGAATAATCATGCAGTGACAATTAGTGAAATAAAGAGTTCAGGAATTTCAAGGAGAATAGTGAGTAAATGGAAAGTTTTAAGGGAGGGATGAGAAGGTAGAAATGTCTCAAATAATTGCAAAATAAAAAATAAATAAATTTCTAAAACTGAATAAAAAGAAAAACACAACATATCAAATTCTATGAGACATTATAAAGTCTACGCAGAAAGTTCCTAGCAGCAAGTGACTATATATATAAAAAAAAAAACTTAATAGATTCCATTTTATAAATGTAGGATGCTAGTACTACCGGAGGATCCAGCAATACCTCTCCTGGGCATATACCCAGAAGATGTTCCAACTTGTAATAAGGACACATGCCCCACTATGTTCATAGCAGCCTTATGTATAATAGCCAGAAGCTGGAAAGAACCTAGAAGTCTCTCAACAGAAGAATGGATACAGAAAATGTGGTACATTTACAAAATGGAGTACTACTCAGCAATTAAAAACAATGAATTTATGAAATTCCTAGGCAAGTGGATGAACCTGGAAGATATCATCCTGAGTGAGGTAACCCAGTCACAAAAGAACACACATGAAATGCACAATAAGTGTATATTAGCCCAGAAACTTAGAATACCCAAGATACAATTTGAAAAACACATAAAACTCAAGAAGAAGGAAAACCAAAGTGTGGATACTTCGTTCCTTCTTAGAATGGGGAACAAAATACCCATGGAAGGAGTTACAGAGTCAAAGTTCAGAGCAGAGACTGAAGGGACAACCATCCAGAGACTGCCCCACTTGGGGATCCACCCCATAAACAACCACCAAACCCAATCACTAGGCAAATGCCAACAAGAGCCTGCTGACAGGAGCCTGATATAGCTGTCTCCTGCGAGGCTCTGCGAGTGCCTGGCAAATACAGAAATGGATGCTCACAGTCATCCATTGGACAGAGCACAAGGTCCCCAGTGAAGGAGCCAGAGAAGTACCCAAGGAGCTGAAGGGGACTGAAGCCCCATAGGAGGGACATCAATATGAACTAACTAGTACCCCCAGAGCTCCTTGGAACTATACCACCAATCAAAGAAAACACATGGTGGAACTTGTGGCTCTAGCTATATCTGTAGCAGAGGATGGCCTAGTCAGTCATCAATGGGAGGAGAGACCTTGGTCCTGTGAAGGTCCTTTGCCCCAATATAGGGGAATGCCAGGTCCAGAAATGGGAGTGGGTGGGTTGGGGAGCAGGGGGAGGGGGAGGGGATAGGGGATTTTCCGAGGGAAAACTAGGAATGGGATAACATTTGAAATGTAAGTAAAGAAAATATCTAACAAATAAATAAATGTATGATGCACCTATATTTCTTTAAAGTCTTTGAAAAATAAGAAAAAACAACACCACTGAGACAGTATAAAAAAAGAGATAATCAAAATCAGAGCTGATATTAAGAAAACTAAAACATAAAAAACAAAGAATCAGTGACATGAGGAGTTGGTTCTTTGAAAACATTAACAAGATTGTGAAATCTTTAGCCAAATTAACCAAAAGAAAGAGAGAGAATCAAAAAGAGAAATACTACAGCAGATACTGAGTAAAATTAGAAAACCATAAAGACATACTTTAAAATTAAACAACAAATTCAAAATATTTTCATTTCTAAAAAAATTAATCTAATGGATGAATTTCTACATATGATCTTACAAAATTAAATCAAGATGAAGTGAATACTTAAGCATATCCATAACAACCAATGATACAGAAATTAAAAATCTCCCAACTTAAGTAAAGCTCAGGGCCAAGTAAATACAGCACAGAAGCCTACCAGATGCAGAGAACTAACACCAACACTCCTCTAATTATTCCACAAAATACAAAAGGAAGAAATGCCTCCAGAATCTGTATTCAGAAGCCAGTCTTACTCTAATACTGAAACCAGATGAAGATCAAACCTGTAGTAAGAAAACTATAGGGCAATTTCTCTGAACATAAACATAAAAGTTCTCAGAAAAACCTTGAAAACCAAATCCAAGAAAGCACATGAAGAAGATTATACACCATGATCAAGTTTTTCATCCCAGAGATGTGGAGATTTTCAACATATATGGTGAGTCTGTAAGTGTAATTCATGACAAAAATAAACTCAAGGACAGAAACCACATTAGTTACAGAAAAGTCTTATAACAAAATCCTATATTCCTTTTGATAAAAATTCTGGAGAATCTAGGAATACAGGGGAGATATCTCAATGCAATAAAGACAATATACAACAAGATAACCACCAACATCATGCTTAACAGAGAAAATATATTTCTATTAAAATCAGGAACATCAACAACAACAAAAATTTCCACTCTCTTCATCCTCATTCAATACAGGGTTTGAAATCTTGCTAGAGCAATGAAAGAGTAAAAGCAATTAAGAAAATACTGAGGAGGAGAAGGAAGTCAAGTATCCTTATTTGTAGATTATGATTCTGTCCCTAAGTACTCAACTGAAAAATCCCTATAGTTAATAAGCATGTTATTCAAAGTAGCAGAATACGAAGTTACCACATAAATACCAGTAGGATACAAAGGATATGCATACAAAGTATGTTCACAAAGGATAAGCATACTCTAAATCAGGCAAACAGTTCTACCTATAGTATAAGAAAATCTTGGAATAAACCTAACTAGAAAATGAAACTAGTTTTCTTCAAAATGATGCATTTTTATTTTTATTATGTGAAATACTACAGGTTGGTCAATGGAGTTATAAGAAAAGTAATTATAAACTTTATTGAATGATAGTGAGTACTAGATTTTTACAAAATCCTCGCTAAAGTTGAGTGTTATGCCTTAAAGATGGTGTAACTCTAGTTTCATGCAGCAGAGGGCACTCTATGCATCCTATATTTACTATTGTAAAAATTCTGTTTCAGAGAAGTAATCAAGTTTGATTAATCTTATAGCTCAATGTATTAATTAAAATGCATAGATTAATGGTACAAAATATACATAATTTAAAAGATGTTGTGAATTTCATGCTATAAGTTTAAAAATATGAAACTTATTAAGATAAAACCAAACAACAATGTAATATCTTTAACATGGCAATATAAGCTTTAAAAACCATAACACTAAAATACATAAAAATTTTAGAGTTTAAGTGTTAAACTATGAAACATTTACTCTATGAAACACTACTATGGTATTTCTGTCTAATTTAAAGAATTTGTTATCTATTATCATCTCATAATAATTAGAAATATAATGTAAATATCTAGTGGGTTTCTAAATTAAAGGTGTTCCAACATTGATATCAGAGAATTCTGATCATTTTGAACTGTGAAAAATTGAAAGTTTAACTAATCCAAGTTTTTTGAAAGGCTATATTCACATCAAATGTTTGTCATGGTTTCCTGAGTTTTCTTCTGACTATTGTGCACTTGTCAAGAGAACATTCTAGAGATTATTAGGCTATGTAATAGTGGCAGGAAAGGTCTATCAGCAGCAAGAAGCAATCCTGGAAAGAAGTCTCTGGGGGCCTTGCCACTGAGAATGCACCCATTGCAGCCATGAAATAGCTGTCAATTTATAAAGTAAATGTGAGAAGGGAACATTAAAATAGAAAATGGTTTCATCTCAGGAAATGCTACACACTGTGTGTTAGTTTGAAAAAATTAATAACTTCTTAAAGTTAAATCCTTCAAACAATAGAAATGCAGAAGCCCAAGGTTTTCTAAGACTTCTAGATCTAGATGAAACTGTTAATATGTGCAGTAGCAAATCCATTCAACTGTATTCTTTTTTTTACAACTGCCTTTATAAAGAATGTATCTTTGATAATAGTATAATGTGTATTCTCTATAGAGACTGCCTCCAAGGTTATTAAAATGCATTACTTCTCTGTGTACAGTTAAGATAGTCATTTACAATCCAGTCATTACACACGGAAGGAAAATATACTGGTCAAATATAAGTGTTTCAACAGAAGCCAAGATGAGAACTCAAATCAGTCACCAGATACATAAGTGTGAGACTGCAGATATCCCCTTCATAAACCCATATTAAGCTCCAGCCCTTGGGTCACTACAGCTCAGGCTACATGAGGGAAAAGAGCTGTTCTTGCTGAGTTGGACTCAAGATTCAAAGAGAACTCATGGTGATTGGTACTTAACAAAGTACAATTTAGGACATTTTATAATAGAACAACATATCACAGGTACATAACATCAGTGGCTATGTTTTCAGATCAAGGCCACAACCCAATAAAATAGACCTGAATATGTGAGAATGAAAATGAGTGACTGTTTACTATTAAGCCATGTGGTTTTTTTTCTCTACAATAGATAATGCATAAAAATACACATTTTCATGATAAATATTTTTAAACTATGGACTGGAATAATAATTTTATTATATAATAATAAATTTAACATGTTTTTGTCTTTATTGAATCAATGATGTCCAGTAATGTTACAATAGCCAAATAATACAGTGGATTTTTGAAACACAAACAATAAGAATTTAACTACAACTATGATTCTATCAAAGATTGTGGAAACATGTCTATGTGAAAAGAAAAACATTTAAAAAGATATAAAGCCTGATGAATCATTTTTAATTTCAAAATATAGATGTGTTAAGCTGTGTTTTAATCTTAGAGCTCATTATAAATATATAAAACTTACAATTACTACAGGTAAATACATTGTTAAAAATAATGGACAAGAATTTTTAGAGAGTTTAGCCTCAGGCTTAGTTGTGGGAGGTAATGATTAACACTTACTCTGATTCCTAAAGATGTTTTGAAAGCCAGTCAAGTTTCCTATAGAGGTGAAGTTTTACATCATTATCTGAAAGCAGATGCACTGCTTCAGCTCAGGAGTCACTGCATAGATTATAAAACCACCATTCTTGAGTGAATCTACACAGAGTAGGTAGGGTTTTATTTCCTCATTTATTTTTGATGGATCAATATCCTGAAAGGAAAAACATAAAACAATGATTACTGAATATTTAAGTCATAGGAAAAAATCAAGAGAAAATATCTTCTAAAAAGGAAATATGTTGCTCCCACCTCAGCTGGCAAGGAAGACACAACACGGTCGGATTCTTCTCAACAGCCTTTATTGCAGGAATGCCTAGATGCTGCTACAGGGACCCCGGGAACCCAGGGAGGTCTGCTTATATGCACCCCAGCACAGGGAAAGGCTTTGTGTCCTCCTGGGATTGGTCAGTCTGCCGGCACCTAATTTGCATGCACCCGCTCCGGAGGGGTTGGGGCCAGATTCAGACTTACACCTGCGCTGATGTTTATGACAACGGCACACCTGGCGCCTGGTGCCATCTTAGAGTTGGCTTCCTACAGAAATAGATTTATTTCTGGGTTTTCAATTATTTTCCATTGGTCAACCTGTCTGTCTCTGTACTAATACCATGCAAGTTTTATCACTACTTCTCTGTAGTACAGCTTGAGGTCCAGGATGGTGATTTCCCCAGAAGTTCTTTTATTGTTGAGAACTGGTTTTGCTATCCTACGGGGTTTTTTTGTTATTCCACACAAAGTTGAGAATTGCTCATAACCCCATCAGAAGAACAACAATATCAAATAACCGGACCCCTCAGAGCTCCCAGGAACTAAGCCACCAACCAAAGAGCATATATGGCCCTCACTACATATGTAGCAGAGGACTGTGTTGTCTGGCCTCAGTGGGAAGGGATGGACTTGGTTATGTGGAGGCTTGATGTCCCAGAGAAGGGGGGTGCTAGAGGGGTGACTGGGTGGGTGGGTGAGCACCTGTTTTAGAGGCAAGGGGGGGAATGGGGTCTGGGGCTCATGGAGGGGGGGAGCAACATTTGAAATGTAAATAAATAAAGTAATAAAATAATAAATAAATAAATAAATAAATAAATAAATAAATAAATAAGAAAGTGATATGGGCTGAAGAGATGGCTTAGCTGTTAAGAGCACTGATTGCTCTTCCAGTGGTCCTGAGTTCAATTCCCAGCAACCACATGGTAGCTCACAACCATCTGTAATGAGATGCAATGCCCTCTTCTGGTGGGTCTGAAGGTAGCAACAGTGTACTCACATTAAATAAATAAATCTCTTTTTCTAAGAGACAAAAAAGAAAAAGAAATGGAATGGCCAACCAGTGACCAGCCCATTTTTATACCCATCCCATGGGCAGGTGCCAATCCTTCACACTATTACTTATGCTATGTTGTGCTTGCAGACAGGAGTCTAGGATAGCAGCCCTCTGAGAGGCTCTACCCAGCAGCTGACTGAAACGGATACAGATACCCACAGACAAATATTGGATGGAGGTTGGAGATCCTGTGGTAGAGTTAGGGAAAGGACTGAAGGCAACCCCACAGGAAGACCAACATTGTCAACTAACCTGGACCCCTGGGAGCTCCTAGAGACTGAGCAACCATCCAAAGAGATATACAGGCTGTTCTGAGGCCCCAGACACATATGTAGCAGAAAGCTGCCATGTCTGGCCTCAGTGGGAGAGGATGCACCTAATCCTGCAAAGGTGTGACATACCAGGGTGGGGGAATACAGAGGGTCTGCCCCCTCAGAGCTGAAGGAGAGGGGTTAGGAGATAAATTTTTGAGGGGAGACCAGGGATAGGGGCAACAGTTGAGATGTTAATTAATTGATTTTTTAAAGAGAAATAAATGTAATAACAAGCATCAGATTGTATTTTCATTTCTCCAACCCTCAGTAGAATTGATTATTTGTCCAAAGTAAATTTATTTTTCCTTCTATGTTCTATTTTGTAATAATAAAACAACTCAAAGGTCTGCTTCAACTTTTAATTTTTCTCCTTTTACTAATTAAAGATAAAAGTAACCCTATATAAACTTGAATATCTTTAAGATTTTTTTAATAAACCGATGAATTCATTATACTTTATTATGTCATTTAGCCCTCAGAATTTCAAAGAAGAGCTAACTAATTTGGAGGCTAAATGTAGCGGCTATTCCTGGTTTTCAACTTGACTATATTTGGAATGAACTACAATCCAGAATTGGAAGGCTCACCAGTGACCCTTATCTGGAGGCTTGGAGATAGAAGATTCTGATCTGGATCTTGGTATGGAGATCTTGAGGCATAGTGGCTATGGATTCCAGAAGATTAAATCTCTGAGTTCAAGGTCATCCGGGACTAAAGGTGTGGTGGAACACACCTTTAATCTGGGCTACACCTTTCATCTGAGATTAAGGGTGTGGTGGAACACACCTTTAATCTGGCTACACCCTCTGCTGGAGACAATATAAGGACATTGGAAGAAGGGAGTCTTGCTCTTGCTCCTTCTCCTGCTTGCTGTGTGAGACTGAGTAACTGCTAGATCCTTGGTCTTCCATTCACAGCTGCGACTGAACCATTGTTGGGAATTGGGCTGCCGACTATAAGTCATCAATAAATTCTCTTACTATATAGAGACTATCCATAAGTTCTGTGACTCTAGAGAACCCTAACTAATACACTAGAGTATATGGTGCTTTGAATGAGAGTCATTCCTATAGACTTGTGTGTTTAAATGCTTGGTTCCCAGTTAATGGAACCATTTGGGAAGGATGAAGAGGTGTGGCCTTGTTAGAAAAGGTGTGTCAATTGGGAGGCCAGGATTGAGGAGGGGAGCTTAGAGGTTTCAAAAGCTTATCCAAAATCCAAGCTTCTCTCTGTATGTCTCTTGTGAAACAAAAACAACAGGAGACACATTGTTGTAAGGAGCCACATTGTTATACATTGTTATTAAGTATCTATACCTTACAAGAATAAGTTTCTGCTTCCTAAGCCTAAAGCATCCTGCAAACCATGTTTTTCAACCCATGATGAACTTGTAACCCCATGATATATACCCACCCTTTTTGCCTTGCTAAACACCTGAACCTGTGATATATGATTGCCCCTTTGCCTAAGAAAACGTGTCTTCCCAAGTATCTTAACAACTCCCCTTCCACTTGATATACTCTTAGACTTATCTACCTCACAGGCAGCATTGAACTCTGAGTGGCATACTCTTCTGTCCAGGTACTAACAGCCAATTATCTCTACTGCTATTTCTTATCAGCCTTAACCCTGCCCCATAAAAGAGACCTTAAAAGCCAGTGAGGAGCTTCTCTCTGAAACTTTGGGGGAGGTATTCACCTGGCCAGTCCCCTGGCACTTCTAAATACAGCTTCCTTTAATCAAACTGTGGGGGGAAAGTTTTGTCCTTAGGCCTCACACTCTGTCTGCAACTTGCAACAGATAAAGATAAAAACTTCTCAACTATTGGACCAATGCCATGCCTTTCTACTTTCGGCCATGATGATAATGACAGGGCTATTGCTGTGACACGTCTGACCATGTGTTGTTTAAAAAAATAGGGAAGACTTTGGGACTTTGGACTATAAAAGTTATTGAACCCAGGAATTAATGGGGTGTCCTGGTAATGCTGTGGGTACACTGCAGGTAAGAGTGCCAAGGGTAATGTGGTTCAAAAGGTGGGCAAAGAATGTGGCCACTTTCTGCCCTTATCCAAAACAATCTGCCAGAGGCTAGTTGAAAATTTTTTTTTAATTAGGTATTTAGCTCATTTACATTTCCAATGCTATACCAAAAGTCCCCCTTACCCACCCACCCCCACTCCCCTACCCACCCACTCCCCCCCTTTGGCCCTGGCGTTCCCCTGTACCGGGGCACACAAAGTCTGCGTGTCCAATGGGCCTCTCTTTCCAGTGATGGCCGACTAGGCCATCTTTTGATACATATGCAGCTAGAGTCAAGAGCTCAGGGGTACTGGTTAGTTCATAATGTTGTTCCACCTATAGGGTTGAAGATCCCTTTAGCTCCTTGGGTACTTTCTCTAGCTCCTCCATTGGGAGCCCTGTGATCCATCCATTAGCTGACTGTGAGCATCCACTTCTGTGTTTGCTAGGCCCCGGCATAGTCTCACAAGAGACAGCTACATCTGGGTCCTTTCAGTAAAATCTTGCTAGTGTATGCAATGGTGTCAGCATTTGGAAGCTGATTATGGGGTGGATCCCTGGATATGGCAGTCTCTACATGGTCCATCCTTTCATCTCAGCTCCATACTTTGTTTCTGTAACTCCTTCCATGGGTGTTTTGTTCCCACTTCTAAGGAGGGGCATAGTGTCCACACTTCAGTCTTCATTTTTCTTGAGTTTCATGTGTTTAGGAAATTGTATCTTATATCGTGGGTATACTAGGTTTTGGGCTAGTATCCACTTATCAGTGAGTACATATTGTGTGAGTTCCTTTGTGATTGTGTTACCTCACTCAGGATGATGCTCTCCAGGTCCATCCATTTGGCTAGGAATTTCATAAATTCATTCTTTTTAATAGCTGAGTAGTACTCCATTGTGTAGATGTACCACATTTTCTGTATCCATTCCTCTGTTGAGGGGCATCTGGGTTCTTTCCAGTTTCTGGCTATTATAAATAAGGCTGCTATGAACATAGTGGAGCATGTGTCCTTCTTACCAGTTGGGGCTTCTTCTGGATATATGCCCAGGAGAGGTATTGCTGGATCCTCCGGTAGTACTATGTCCAATTTTCTGAGGAACCGCCAGACTGATTTCCAGAGTGGTTGTACAAGCCTGCAATCCCACCAACAATGGAGGAGTGTTCCTCTTTCTCCACATCCTCGCCAGCATCTGCTGTCACCTGAATTTTTGATCTTAGCCATTCTCACTGGTGTGAGGTGGAATATCAGGGTTGTTTTGATTTGCATTTCCCTGATGATTAAGGATGTTGAACATTTTTTCAGGTGCTTCTCTGCCATTCGGTATTCCTCAGGTGAGAATTCTTTGTTCAGTTCTGAGCCCCATTTTTTAAGGGGGTTATTTGATTTTCTGAGGTCCACCTTCTTGAGTTCTTTATATATGTTGGATATTAGTCCCCTATCTGATTTAGGATAGGTAAAGATCCTTTCCCAGTCTGTTGGTGGTCTTTTTGTCTTATAGACAGTGTCTTTTGCCTTGCAGAAACTTTGGAGTTTCATTAGGTCCCATTTGTCAATTCTCGATCTTACAGCACAAGCCATTGCTGTTCTGTTCAGGAATTTTTCCCCTGTGCCCATATCTTCAAGGCTTTTCCCCACTTTCTCCTCTATAAGTTTCAGTGTCTCTGGTTTTATGTGAAGTTCCTTGATCCACTTAGATTTGACCTTAGTACAAGGAGATAAGTATGGATCGATTCGCATTCTTCTACATGATAACAACCAGTTGTGCCAGCACCAATTGTTGAAAATGCTGTCTTTCTTCCACTGGATGGTTTTGGCTCCCTTGTCGAAGATCAAGTGACCATAGGTGTGTGGGTTCATTTCTGGGTCTTCAATTCTATTCCATTGGTCCACTTGTCTGTCTCTATACCAGTACCATGCAGTTTTTATCACAATTGCTCTGTAGTAAAGCTTTAGGTCAGGCATGGTGATTCCACCAGAGGTTCTTTTATCCTTGAGAAGAGTTTTTGCTATCCTAGGTTTTTTGTTATTCCAGATGAATTTGCAAATTGCTCCTTCTAATTCGTTGAAGAATTGAGTTGGAATTTTAATGGGGATTGCATTGAATCTGTAGATTGCTTTTGGCAAGATAGCCATTTTTACAATGTTGGTCCTGCCAATCCATGAGCATGGGAGATCTTTCCATCTTCTGAGATCTTCTTTAATTTCTTTCTTCAGGGACTTGAAGTTTTTATCATACAGATCTTTCACTTCCTTCGTTAGAGTCACGCCGAGATATTTTATATTATTTGTGGCTATTGAGAAGGGTGTTGTTTCCCTAATTTCTTTCTCAGCCTGTTTATTCTTTGTGTAGAGAAAGGCCATTGACTTGTTTGAGTTAATTTTATATCCAGCTACTTCACCGAAGCTGTTTATCAGGTTTAGGAGTTCTCTGTTGGAATTTTTAGGGTCACTTATATATACTATCATATCATCTGCAAAAAGTGATATTTTGACTTCCTCTTTTCCAATTTGTATCCCCTTGATCTCCTTTTCTTGTCGAATTGCTCTGGCTAATACTTCAAGTACTATGTTGAAAAGGTAGGGAGAAAGTGGGCAGCCTTGTCTAGTCCCTGATTTTAGTGGGATTGCTTCCAGCTTCTCTCCATTTACTTTGATGTTGGCTACTGGTTTGCTGTAGATTGCTTTTATCATGTTTAGGTATTGGCCTTGAATTCCTGATCTTTCCAGAACTTTTATCATGAATGGGTGTTGGATCTTGTCAAATGCTTTTTCTGCATCTAACGAGATGATCATGTGGTTTTTGTCTTTGAGTTTGTTTATATAATGGATTACATTGATGGATTTTCGTATATTAAACCATCCCTGCATCCCTGGAATAAAACCTACTTGGTCAGGATGGATGATTGCTTTAATGTGTTCTTGGATTCGGTTAGCGAGAATTTTATTAAGAATTTTTGCATCGATGTTCATAAGAGAAATTGGTCTGAAGTTCTCTATCTTTGTTGGATCTTTCTGTGGTTTAGGTATCAGAGTAATAGTGGCTTCATAAAATGAGTTGGGTAGAATACCTTCTACTTCTATCTTGTGAAAAAGTTTGTGCAGAACTGGAATTAGATCTTCTTTGAAGGTCTGATAGAACTCTGCACTAAACCCGTCTGGTCCTGGGCTTTTTTTGGCTGGGAGACTATTAATAACTGCTTCTATTTCTTTAGGGGATATGGGACTGTTTAGAAGGTCAACTTGATCCTGATTCAACTTTGGTACCTGGTATCTGTCCAGAAATTTGTCCATTTCGTCCAGGTTTTCCAGTTTTGTTGAGTATAGCCTTTTGTAGAAGGATCTGATTGTGTTTTGGATTTCTTCAGGATCTGTTGTTATGTCTCCCTTTTCATTTCTGATTTTGTTAATTAGGATTTTGTCCCTGTGCCCTTTAGTGAGTCTAGCTAAGGGTTTATCTATCTTGTTGATTTTCTCAAAGAACCAACTCCTCATTTGGTTAATTCTTTGAATAGTTCTTCTTGTTTCCACTTGGTTGATTTCACCCCTGAGTTTGATTATTTCCTGCCGTCTACTCCCCTTGGGTGAATTTGCTTCCTTTTTTTCTAGAGCTTTTAGATGTGTTGTCAAGCTGCTAGTATGTGCTCTCTCCCGTTTTTTCTTGAAGGCACTCATAGCTATGAGTTTCCCTCTTAGAAATGCTTTCATTGTGTCCCAAAGGTTTGGGTACGTTGTGGCTTCATTTTCATTAAACTCTAAAAAGTCTTTAATTTCTTTCTTTATTCCTTCCTTGACCAAGGTATCATTGAGAAGAGTGTTGTTCAGTTTCCATGTGAATGTTGGCTTTCTGTTATTTATTTTGTTATTGAAGATCAGCCTTAGTGCATGGTGATCTGATAGGATACATGGGACAATTTCAATATTTTTGAATCTGTTGAGGCCTGATTTGTGACCTATTATGTGGTCAATTTTGGAGAAGGTACCATGAGGTGCTGAGAAGAAGGTATATCCTTTTGTTTTAGGATAAAATGTTCTGTAGATATCTGTCAGATCCATTTGTTTCATCACTTCTGTTAGTTTCAGTGTGTCCCTGTTTAGTTTCTGTTTCCATGATCTGTCCATTGGTGAAAGTGGTGTGTTGAAGTCTCCCACTATTATTGTGTGAGGCGCAATGTGTGCTTTGAGCTTTACTAAAGTTTCTTTAGTGAATGTGGCTGCTCTTGTATTTGGAGCATAGATATTCAGAATTGAGAGTTCCTCTTGGAGGATTTTACCTTTGATGAGAATGAAGTGTCCCTCCTTGTCTTTTTTGATGACTTTGGGTTGGAAGTCAATCTTATCAGATATTAGGATGGCTACTCCTGCTTGTTTCTTCATACCATTTGCTTGGAAAATTGTTTTCCAGCCTTTCATTCTGAGGTAGTGTCTATCTTTTTCTCTGAGATGAGTTTCCTGTAAGCAGCAAAATGTTGGGTCTTGTTTGTGTAGCCAGTTTGTTAGTCTATGTCTTTTTATTGGCGAGTTGAGACCATTGATGTTAAGAGATATTAAGGAAAAGTAATTGTTGCTTCCTGTTATTTTAGTTGTTAAAGGTGGCATTCTGTTCTTGTGGCTGTCTTCTTTTAGGTTTGTTGAGGGATTACCTTCTTGTTTTTTCTAGGGCGTTGTTCCCGTTCTTGTATTGGTTTTTTTCTGTTATTATCCTTTGAAGGGCTGGATTCGTGGAGAGATAATGCGTGAATTTGGTTTTGTCGTGGAATACTTTGGTTTCTCCCTCTATGATAATTGAGAGTTTGGCTGGGTATAGTAGCCTGGGCTGCAGTTTGTGTTCTCTTAGTGTCTGTATAACATCTGTCCAGGCTCTTCTGGCTTTCATAGTCTCTGGTGAAAAATCTGGTGTAATTCTGATAGGCTTGCCTTTATATGTTACTTGACCTTTTTCCCTTACTGCTTTTAGTATTCTATCTTTATTTAGTGCATTTGATGTTCTGATTATTATGTGTCGGGAGGAATTTCTTTTCTGGTCCAGTCTATTTGGAGTTCTGTAGGCTTCTTGTATGTTCATATGCATCTCATTCTTTAGATTTGGGAAGTTTTCTTCAATAATTTTGTTGAAGATGTTTGCTGGACCTTTGAGTTGAAAATCTTCATTCTCATCCACTCCTATTATCCGTACGTTTGGTCTTCTTATTGTGTCCTGGATTTCCTGGATATTTTGAGTTAGGATCTTTTTGCATTTTCCATTTTCTTTGATTGTTGTGCCGATGTTCTCTATGGAATCTTCTGCACCTGAGATTCTCTCTTCCATCTCTTGTATTCTGTTGCTGATTCTCGCATCCATGGTTGCAGATTTCTTTCCTAGGGTTTCTATCTCTAGTGTTGCCTCGCTTTGAGTTTTCTTTATTGTGTCTACTTCCCTTTTTAGGTCTAGTATGGTTTTGTTCATTTCCATCACCTGTTTGTATGTTTTTTCCTCTTTTTCTGTAAGGACTTCTACCTGTTTGATTGTGTTTTCCTGTTTTTCTTTAAGGACTTGTAACTCTTTAGCAGTGTTCTCCTGTATTTCTTTAAGTGATTTATTAAAGTCCTTCTTGATGTCCTCTACCATCATCATGAGATATGCTTTTAAATCTAGGTCTAGGTTCTCAGGTGTGTTGGGGTTCCCTGGACTGGGCGAAGTGGGTGTGCTGGGTTCTGGTGATGGTGAGTGGTCTTGGTTCCTGTTAGTAAGATTCCTCCGTTTACCTTTCGCCATCTGGTAATCTCTGGAGTTAGTAGTTATAGTTGACTCTGTTTAGAGATTGTTCTTCTGGTGATTCTGTTACCGTCTATCAGCAGACCTGGGAGACAGATTCTCTCCTCTGAGTTTCAGTGCTCAGAGCACTCTCTGCTGGCAAGCTCTCTTACAGGGAAGGTGCGCAGATATCTTGTATTTGGACCTCCTCCTGGCCGAAGAAGAAGGCCCAAAACAGGACCTTTCTCAGACACTGTGTTGCTTTGGCAGTTCCCAGGTGGTACAGACTCTCACCTAAGCAGACTAAATTCCTAAGTTCCTTGGAGTCCCGGGACCAAGATGGTGACCGCTGCTGCTGTGGCTTAGGCCGCCTCCCCAGCCGGGTGGGCACCTGTCCTCCGGTCCGGAAGGTGGCCGGCTGTCCCCGGCCCACACAGGGTGCTGCCTCAGCGCCTCTGTGCTTCTGCCTGTTCCAGAAGCTGTCAGGTTCTCTGGCGCACCCTCTCACCTGTTCAGACTAATTTCCTAAGTTCGGCGGGTCCCGGACCAAGATGGCGACCTCTGCTGCTGTGGCTTAGGTCGCCTCCCCAGCCGGGCGGGCACCTGTCCTCCGGTCCGGAAGGTGGCCGGCTGTCCCCGGCCCACACAGGGTGCTGCCTCAGCCCCTCTGTGCTTCTGCCTGTTCCAGAGGCTGTCAGGTTCTCTGGCGCACCCTCTCACCTGTTCAGACTAATTTCCTAAGTTCGGCAGGTCCCGGACCAAGATGGCGACCGCTGCTGCTGTGGCTTAGGCCGCCTCCCCAGCCGGGCGGGCACCTGTCCTCCGGTCCAGACGGTGGCTGGCTGTCCCCGGCCCACAAAGGGTGCTGCCTCAGTGCCTCTGTGCTTCCGCCTGTTCCAGAAGCTGTCAGGTTCTCTGGCGCACCCTCTCACCTGTTCAGACTAATTTCCTAAGTTCGGCGGGTCCCGGACAAAGATGGCGACCGCTGCTGCTGTGGCTTAGGCCGCCTCCCCAGCCGGGTGGGCACCTGTCCTCTGGTCCGGAAGGTGGCCGGCTGTCCCCGGCCCTCACAGGGTGCTGCCTCAGCGCCTCTGTGCTTCCGCCTGTTCCAGAAGCTGTCAGGTTCTCTGGCGCACCCTCTCACCTGTTCAGACTAATTTCCTAAGTTCGGCGGGTCTCGGACCAAGATGGCGACCGCTGCTGCTGTGGCTTAGGCCGCCTCCCCAGCCGGGCGGGCACCTGTCCTCCGGTCCGGATGGTGGCCGGCTGTCCCCGGCCCACAAAGGGTGCTGCCTCAGCGCCTCTGTGCTTCCGCCTGTTCCAGAAGCTGTCAGGTTCTCTGGCGTACCCTCTCACCTGTTCAGACTAATTTCCTAAGTTCGGCGGGTCCCGGACCAAGATGGCGACCGCTGCTGCTGTTCCTGTTTTTCTTTAAGGACTTGTAACTCTTTAGCAGTGTTCTCCTGTATTTCTTTAAGTGATTTATTAAAGTCCTTCTTGATGTCCTCTACCATCATCATGAGATATGCTTTTAAATCTAGGTCTAGGTTCTCAGGTGTGTTGGGGTTCCCTGGACTGGGCGAAGTGGGTGTGCTGGGTTCTGGTGATGGTGAGTGGTCTTGGTTCCTGTTAGTAAGATTCCTCCGTTTACCTTTCGCCATCTGGTAATCTCTGGAGTTAGTAGTTATAGTTGACTCTGTTTAGAGATTGTTCTTCTGGTGATTCTGTTACCGTCTATCAGCAGACCTGGGAGACAGATTCTCTCCTCTGAGTTTCAGTGCTCAGAGCACTCTCTGCTGGCAAGCTCTCTTACAGGGAAGGTGCGCAGATATCTTGTATTTGGACCTCCTCCTGGCCGAAGAAGAAGGCCCAAAACAGGACCTTTCTCAGACACTGTGTTGCTTTGGCAGTTCCCAGGTGGTACAGACTCTCACCTAAGCAGACTAAATTCCTAAGTTCCTTGGAGTCCCGGGACCAAGATGGTGACCGCTGCTGCTGTGGCTTAGGCCGCCTCCCCAGCCGGGTGGGCACCTGTCCTCCGGTCCGGAAGGTGGCCGGCTGTCCCCGGCCCACACAGGGTGCTGCCTCAGCGCCTCTGTGCTTCTGCCTGTTCCAGAAGCTGTCAGGTTCTCTGGCGCACCCTCTCACCTGTTCAGACTAATTTCCTAAGTTCGGCGGGTCTCGGACCAAGATGGCGACCGCTGCTGCTGTGGCTTAGGCCGCCTCCCCAGCCGGGCGGGCACCTGTCCTCCGGTCCGGACGGTGGCTGGCTGTCCCCGGCCCACAAAGGGTGCTGCCTCAGCGCCTCTGTGCTTCCGCCTGTTCCAGAAGCTGTCAGGTTCTCTGGCGCACCCTCTCACCTGTTCAGACTAATTTCCTAAGTTCGGCGGGTCCCGGACCAAGATGGCGACCTCTGCTGCTGTGGCTTAGGTCGCCTCCCCAGCCGGGCGGGCACCTGTCCTCCGGTCCGGAAGGTGGCCGGCTGTCCCCGGCCCACACAGGGTGCTGCCTCAGCCCCTCTGTGCTTCTGCCTGTTCCAGAGGCTGTCAGGTTCTCTGGCGCACCCTCTCACCTGTTCAGACTAATTTCCTAAATTCGGCGGGTCTAAGTTGAAAATTTTGATTCAAGCCCACTTATTAATTTGGAAGAGGAGATTTCGACACAGCCTAATGTTAAGTATTATGCACATCTACAATGAAAAGGAGCAAGCAGGACAAAGAGAAATACAAAATGTACAGTTTGAAGAGAAAAAGAATGCCAAAAAATGTAATTTTGGAACCAAGTCCTGTGTTTAGGAGATAAAAACTTAAAAGAAAATACTGACTCAAAAAACAGAATTAAAGAAGAGGCAACCTCAGGACAAGACCTACTCAGCTCATCTTGAAACCTGTGAAAGGAAAAACCTTTGGGAGTTTCTTAGCCAGAAATACCATTAACAAGTCAAAGCTTGAGCAGGGGCACAAGTCCCTTCCGGCCCACTCCAGCACCGGGGTGCCTTGCCCGTGGAGTCTCCGGACACCCGCAAGGAACCACACAGGATTCCCCACGGGATCCTAAGACCTCTGGCGAGTGGAACACCACAAGTCCCTTCTGGTTCACTCCAGCAGCGGAGTTCCTTGCGCACGGAGTTTCTGGACACCCCCAAGGTCCTCACAGGAACCTCCATGTGATCTTAAGACCTCTGGTGAGTGGAACACAACTTCTGCCAGGAGGCAGGTTCAAAAACTAGATATCTGGACACCTTCCCTGCAAGAGGAGAGCTTACCTGCAGAGAGTACTCTGACCACTGAAACTAAGGATAGAGCTAGTCTCCCAGGTCTGCTGATAGAGGCTAAAATAATCACCTGAGGAACAAGCTCTAGCCACTATAACAACTAGCTCCAGAGAATACCAGATGGCAAAAGGGAAATGTAAGAATCCTACTAACAGAAATCAAGACCACTCACCATCTTCAGAACGCAGCACTCCCACCCCACCTAGTACTGGGCACCCCAACACAAAAGCTAGACCTGGATTTAAAAGCATATCTCATGATGATGGTAGAGGACATCAAGAAGGACTTTAATAACTCACTTAAAGAAATACAGGAGAACACTGCTAAAGAGTTACAAGTCCTTAAAGAAAAACAGGAAAACACAACCAAACAGGTAGAAGTCCTTAAAGAAAAACAAGAAAACACATCCAAACAAGAGATGGAAATGAACAAAACCATACTAGACCTAAAAAGGGAAGTAGACACAATAAAGAAAACCCAAAGTGAGGCAACGCTGGAGATAGAAACCCTAGGAAAGAAATCTGCAACCATGGATGCGAGAATCAGCAACAGAATACAAGAGATGGAAGAGAGAATCTCAGGTGCAGAAGATTCCATAGAGAACATCGGCACAACAATCAAAGAAAATACAAAACGCAAAAGGACCTAACTCAAAACATCCAGGAAATCCAGGACACAATGAGAAGACCAAACCTACAGATAATAGGAGTTGATGAAAATGAAGATTTTTAACTTAGAGGGCCAGCAAATATCTTCAACAAAATTATTGAAGAAAACTTCCCAAACCTAAAGAAAGACATGCCCATGATCATACAATAAGCCTACAGAACTCCAAATAGACTGGACCAGAAAAGAAATTCCTCCCGACACATAATAATCAGAACAACAAATGCACTAAATACAGACAGAATATTAAAAGCAGTAAGGGAGAAAGGTCAAGTAACATATAAAGGCAGGCCTATCAGAATTACACCAGACTTTTCACCAGAGACTATGAAAGCCAGGAGAGCCTGGACAGATGTGATACAGACACTAAGAGAACACAAATGCCAGCCCAGGCTACTATACCCGGCCAAACTCTCAATTACCATAGATGGAGAAACCAAAGTATTCCATGACAAAACCAAATTCACACATTATCTTTCCATGAATCCAACCCTTCAAAGGATAATAACAGAAAAAAACCAATACAAGGACGGAAATCACGCCCTAGCAAAAGCAAGAAAGTAATCGCTCAACAAACCAAAAAGAAGACAGCCACAAGAACAGAATTCCAACTCTAACAACAAAAATAAAAGGAAGCAACAATTACTTTTCCTTAATATCTCTTAATATCAATGGACTCAATTCACCAATAAAAAGACATAGACTAACAGACTGGCTACACAAACAGGACCCAACATTCTGCTGCTTACAGGAAACCCATCTCAGGGAAAAGGAAAGACACTTCCTCAGAGTGAAAGGCTGGAAAACAATTTTCCAAGCAAATGGTCTGAAGAAACAAGCTGGAGTAGCCATTCTAATATCGAATAAAATTGAATTCCAACCCAAAGTTATCAAAAAAGACAAGGAGGGACACTTCATACTCATCAAAGGTAAAATCCTACAAGAGGAACTCTCAATTCTGAATATCTATGCTCCAAATGAAAGGGTAGCCACATTCATTAAAGAAACTTTAGTAAAGCTCAAAGCACACATTGCACCTCACACAATAATAGTGGGAGACTTCAACACACCACTTTCATCAATGGACAGATCATGGAAACAGAAACTAAACAGGGGCACAGTGAACCTAACAGAAGTTATGAAACAAATGGATCTAACAGATATCTACAGAACATTTTATCCTAAAACAAAAGGATATACCTTCTTCTCAGCACCTCACAGGACCTTCTCCAAAATTGACCATATAATTGGTCACAAAACAGGCCTCAACAGATACAAAAATATTGAAATTATCCCATGTATCCTATCAGACCACCATGGACAAAGGCTGATCTTCAATAACAACATAAATAATGGAAAGCCAACATTCACGTGGAAACAACAACACTCTTCTCAATGATACCTTGGTCAAGGAAGGAATAAAGAAAGAAATTAAAGACTTTTTAGAGTTTAATGAAAATGAAGCCACAACATACCCAAACCTATGGGACACAATGAAAGCATTTATAAGAGGGAAACTCATAGCTCTGAGTGCCTCCAAAAAGAAACTAGAGAGAGCACACACTAGCAGCTTGACAACACATCTAAAAGCTCTAGAAAAAAAGGAAGAAAATTCACCAAAGGGAGTAGAAGGCAGGAAATAATCAAACTCAAGGGTGAAATCAACCAAGTGGAATCTAGAACTATTCAAAGAATTAACCAAACAAGGAGTTGGTTCTTTGAGAAAATCAACAAGATCTATAAACCCTTAGCTAGACTCACTAAAGGGCACAGGGACAGCATCCTAATTAACAAAATCAGAAATGAAAAGGGACACATAACAACAGATCCTGAAGAAATCCAAAACACTATCAGATCCTTCTACAAAAGGCTATACTCAACAAACTGGAAAACCTGGATGAAATGGACAAAATTCTAGACAGAAATCAGGTACCAAAGTTAAATCAGGATCAAGTTAACGATCTAAACAGTCCCATATCCCCTAAAGAAATAGAAGCAGTCATTAATAGTCTCCAAGCCAAAAAAAAAAAAAAAAGCCCAGGACCAGATGGGTTTAGTGCAGAGTTCTATCAGACCTTCAAAGAATTCCAGTTCTGCACAAACTATTCCACAAAATAGAAGTAGAAGGTATTCTACCCAATTCATTCTATGAAGCCACAATTACTCTGATACCTAAACCACAGAAAGATCCAACAAAGATAGAGAACTTCAGACCAATTTCCCTTATGAATATCGATGCAAAAATACTCAATAAAATTCTGAATAACTGAATCCAAGAACACATTAAAGCAATCATCCATCCTGACCAGTAGGTTTTATTCCAGGGATGCAGGGATGGTTTAATATACGGAAATCCATCAACGTAATCCATTATATAAACAAACTCAAAGACAAAAACCACATGATCATCTCGTTAGATGCAGAGAAAGCATTCGACAAGATCCAACACCCATTCATGATAAAAGTCTTGGAAAGATCAGGAATTCAAGGCCCATACCTAAACAGGATAAAAGCAATCTACAGCAAACCAGTAACCAACATCAAAGTAAATGGTGAGAAGCTGGAAGCAATCCCACTAAAATCAGGGACTAGACAAGGCTGCCGACTTTCTCCCTACCTATTCAACATAGTACTTGAAGTCCTAGCCAGAGCAATTCGACAACAAAAGGAGATTAAGGGAATACAAATTGAAAAAGATGAAGTCAAAATATCACTCTTTGCAAATGATATGATAGTATATATAAGTGACCCTAAAAATTCCACCAGAGAACTCCTAAACCTGATAAACAGCTTCAGTGAAGTAGCTGGATATAAAATTAACTCAAACAAGTCAATGGCCTTTCTCTACACTAAGAATAAACAGGCTGAGAAAGAAATTAGGGAAACAACACCCTTCTCAATAGTCACAAAAATATATAAAATATCTTGGCGTGACTCTAACTAAGGAAGTGAAAGATCTGTAGATAAGAACTTCAAGTCTCTGAAGAAAGAAATTAAAGAAGATCTCAGAAGATGGAAAGATCTCCCATGCTCATGATTGGCAGGATCAACATTGTAAAAATGGCTATCTTGCCAAAAGCAATCTACAGATTCAATGCAATCCCCATCAAAATTCCAACTCAATTCTTCAACAAATTAGAAAGAGCAATCTGCAAATTCATCTGGAATAACAAAAAACCTAGGATAGCAAAAACTGTTCTCAAGGATAAAAGAACCTCTGGTGGAATCACCATGCCTGACCTAAAGCTGTACTACAGAGCAATTGTGATAAAAACTGCATGGTACTGGTATAATGACAGACAAGTAGACCAATGGAATAGAATTGAAGACCCAGAAATGAACCCACACACCTATGGTCACTTGATCTTCGACAAGGGAACTAAAACCATCAAGTGGAAGAAAGACAGCATATTCAACAAATGTTGCTGACACAACTGGTTGTTAACATGTAGAAGAATGCGAATCGATCCATTCCTATCTCCTTGTACTAAGCTCAAATATAAGTGGATCAAGGAACTTCACATAAAACCAGAGACACTGAAACTTATAGGGGAGAAAGTAGGGAAAAGCCTCGAAGATATGGGCACAGAGTAAAAATTCCTGAATAGAACAGCAATGGCTTGTGCTGTAAGATCAAGAATTGACAAATGGGACCTCATGAAACTGCAATGCTTCTGTAAGGCAAAGGACACCGTCAATAAGACAAAAAGGCCACCAACAGACTGCGAAAGGATCTTTACATATCCTAAATCAGATAGAGGACTAATATCTAATATATATAAAGAATTGAAGAAGGTGAACTCCAGAAAATGAGATAACCCCATTTAAAAATGGGGCTCAGAGCTAAACAAAGAATTCTCACCTGAGGAATACCGAATGGCTGAGAAGCAACTGAAAAAATGTTCAGCATCCTTAATCATCAGGGAAATGCAAATCAAAACAACCCTGAAATTCCATCTCACACCAGTCAGAACGGCTAAGACCAAAAGTTCAAGTAACAGTAGATGCTGGCGAGGATGTGGAGAAAGAGGAACACTCCTCTATTGCTGGTGGAATTGCAAGCTTGTACAACCACTCTGGAAATCAGTCTGGCCGTTCCTCAGAAAATTGGACATAGTACTACCAGAGGTTCCCACAATACCTCTCCCAGGCATATATCCAGAAGATGTTCCAACTGGTAAGAAAGACACATGCTCCACTATGTTCATAGCAGCCTTATTTATAATAGCCAGAAGCTGGAAAGAACCCAGATGCCCCTCAACAGAGGAATGGATACAAAAAAAAAAAAAAAATGTGGTACATTTACACAATGGCGTACTACTCAGCTATTAAAAAGAATGAATTTATGAAATTCCTAGGCAAATGGTTGGACCTGGAGTGCATCATCCTGAGTGAGGTAACACAATCACAAAAGAACTCAAATGATATGTACTCACTGATAAGTGGATATTAGCCCACAAACTTAGTATACCCGAGATATAAGATACAATTTGCAAAACACATGAAACTGAAGAAGAACGAAGACCAAAGTGTGGACACTTTGCCCCTTCTTAGAATTGATAACAATCACCCATGGAAGGAGTTACAGAGACAAAGTTTGGAGCTGAGACAAAAGAATGGACCATCTAGAGATTGCCATATCCAGGGATCCATCCCATAATTAGCCTCCAAAGGATGACACCATTGCATACACTAGCAAGCATTTGCTCAAAGGACCCTGATATAGCTGTCTCTTGTGAGACTAGGCCGGGGCCTAGCAAACACATAAGTGGATGCTCACAGTCAGCTATTGGATGGAGCACAGGGCCCCCAATGGAGGAACTAGAGAAAGTATCCAAGGAGCTAAAGAGATCTGCAACCCTGTAGATGTAACAACATTATGAACTAACCAGTACCCCGGAGCTCTTGACTCTAGCTGCATATGTATCAAAAGATGGCCTAGTCGGCCATCACTGAAAAGAGAGGCCCATTGGACTTGCAAACTTTATATGCCCCAGTACAGTGGACTGCCAGGGCCAAAAAATGGGAATGGATGGGTAGGGAAGTGGGGGGGGGGTAAAAAATATTTTAAAAATGTCAAGTCTCAAGAAGAAAAAAAAAAGAATAATATGATAGAAACCATTTTGAATTGGGTTTTCTCTTTTTATTTCTGCAACTTGAGTTCTATGCATGTCTACCAGCAGTTTGTTTTCCTTATAGCTGAATAGTGTTTTATGGTATGGGTTACAAAGCTGTATTCACCCATTTCTCATGAAGAGATTATGAATAAGCTATTTTAGATTGGGGTCCCTGATAAAACCATTATGAACATTATCTACAAGCATTTGGTTGAACATAAATTTTTATATTTGGAATAAAAATCCAGAAATGTGAAAAAAAAACCAAGTCAAAGCTTATGGAAATTCAAGTTGGGAACTAGGTTCCAGCCCCAACAAGAAAAACTAAATAGGTTTAAACAAGTGGTTCTTACTTCAGAGTCAAAAAGGATACCGGAGTAAAAGCTGTGATTCTTTTGGGGGTTAATGGAAGACCCCAAATCCAGCTATGCTACAGAGAAGTCCCTGCATAGAGTCCCAGAAAGTCCACTGCAAGAAACTGTGAAGGTGAAGCTTGGGTTACCTTGGAGACTATAAGATGTTAGAGATACTAGAGCAATGGGATATCAGCCAAAAAGATTGTAGGTTTTAGGTCTCAGAAACCTAGACTAAATGACTAGCTAACTAGCTAACTAGCTAACTAGCTAACTGGGGTGCCCATGGCCATCTCCGCCAGCAGTACCTGTGGCTCCTGCCAGCACTTCTTATGCCACTCCCTACCCTAAACCTTTCACTCCCAGGAGCTAGGCTTCTGCTTCCCTTCCCCCAACCTGATCCCTATATAAGTCAGACACTTTGGCCCTTTGGCCCTGGTGACTCTTGATCAATAGCTCCTCTCTTACCCACTCTCCCCTCAACTTTCATGATCTTATTTACTCTGCTGATCATGTTCAGCCTGTACTCTTCCCTCAGCCTGCTTTTTCTCCTTTATATCTACAATAAAAACCTTTTCCACACTTTAGGAGTAATCATGTCCTCCTTTTATTTCATTTTTTATTCAGTGGGACCAGCCCAATAGAGAAAAGTGTGTAGCAGTCAGCAAAGCTGGAAGGGGATAGTTATCTAAACCCTTGACTATTGGACATAGAGCAGAATCTTCAACTTTCCCTGCTGTTTGTTTGTGATATTCTTTGATCCAGTATTTCTTCACTATGCCCACTTTCCTCCTTTTGGGAATGGTAATGTATATTCTCTGCCATTGTGTATTGGAAATATGTGATATGTTTTTATTTTGTTTGATTTTACAAGGGGATTACAGTTAAGGATTGCCTTGAGTCTCAGAAGAGAGTTTGACTTTGAAGCAGTCTTGAGACTATGAAAATGGGGACTTTTGAAGTTGAACTGAATGTGTTTTGCATTATGACACAAATACAAGCTTCTGCAGGCCAAGTAGTGGACTGTTGTACTTTGAATGACAATAGCCCCCATACACTCATATGTTTGAATGCTTGGTCTCTGATTAGTGGAACTGAAAAGGATTAAGAAATATGGCCTTCTTGGAGTACTAGATCAGGCTTTATTGAAGGAGTATCACTGGGGATGGGCTTTGAGGTTACAAAAGCCCATGCCAAGCCCAGCTGTGAAATCTCTCTCTCTCTCTCCCTCCCTTCCCCTCTCTCCCTCCCTCCCTCCCTCCCTCCCCCACTGTTCTTCCCTTCCTCCCTCTCTCCCTCCTTCCATTATCCTCCCCCCTCCTCTTCCCTCTCTTCCTCTCTCCCCCTCCCCCCTCCCTCTCCCTTTCTGATGGTGGGGGCTGAAGAGATGGCTCAGCAGTTAAGAGCACTGATAACTCTTCCAGAGCTCCTGAGTTAAATTCCCAGCAACCACATGGTGGCTCACAACCATCTGTAATGGGATCAGATGTCCTCTGGTGTGTCTGAAGACAGTGACAATACAGTGTACTCATATATGAAATAAGTAAATTTAAAAAAAATGTTAAAAAAGAGGGAAAACAGGGCAACAGACCACATGTAACAACATGTAAAACAGAAGAGGGGCTATTTAGCAGAAGAAGGTTGATTACAGGAGGAAAGCACCACTGGTAGGTTTTCAACCTCTTCCATATGTCCCTTCTACTCTGCATCTGGAAATGCTGATAAAGATGTGTATTTGCTCCATCTGGTGTTCATGGAAATTTCTGACTGTAGATCAAAATTAGAACTGTTCTGCTGTGTGGTATTCAATTTTTATCTACAGTTGAGTATTGCCCCAGAGCTCTGCTGGTGAGATCAACCTGAAACTACCACATAATAGGTTTTCTCCACAAATTAAGTTAGCCAATTCAAGCTGAAATAAAAGTATAAAAGCAGGTTTATTTAGGAACAGTTCTTGGTCTATTTCACCAGTCTCATGGGACAAGACCAAAGAATAAGTTGCAGGGAGATAGGGAGACAGGAAGACAGGGAGGAGAGAGAGGGGAGCGGAGGGGGAGAGAGGGGGGGAGACAGACAGAGACACAGAGAGAGAGAGAGAGAGAGAGAGAGAGAGAGAGAGAGAGACAGAGAAACACACAGAGAGAAACAGAGAGAGAAACAGAGAGAGCAGAGAAAACAAAAGAGAGGAGTAATGCAGAGAGAGCAATCTGGGGTAGCACATGAGTCCTTTTATTAGCAGCACACACTTGGTGCACCTGGTGATGGCAGATGATGACTTAAGTTGCTAAGTCCCTGAGAACAGACCAGTGGAAATGCCTGTATATAAACAGGGTTAGGATTACAGATCCTGGGTTTGAAGCCTAACACCCTAGTCTTTTGTTGATAATACATAAACAAGGGGTGATGACAAATAGTCATCTAGAACTACTCCCTGCTGACATTGAGGCATCATTACTGGGTGCTCAAAAAGCTGGAATGTTGGCCAAGTCCAGGAAGAACAGGTTGGTTCAGCTGCTTCCCAGGCTCTATAGACCATCTGAGGCTAGGAAATTACAGTTTCAGTTGAAACAGTCTCTAGTTACTTTGAAGCTGACCTGAATGCAGAATTTGAGGAAATACCTGGAAGTGGCAGGATGCTAGAACAGAATGTGTGTGTGTGTGCGTGTGTGTGTGTGTGTGTGTGTGTGTGTGTGTGTGTGTGTGTGTACAGAAGATAAAGTCAAGGAGTTTAGATAGGAATTTTTCCCCTTAGATGTACATTTGAAAACTTTTATGTCCATGGCTTTGTTATTTAGGGAAGAGAAATCCCAAAACCAGAGAAAAAGAGAAGGATCCCACCCTCTGGAATAGGCAATAGGTGGGGAACTTTAGGCTGCTGGTTGACAGGGATACTTATCTAGAGTCCATTTGACCCATGAGAGGTCAAATTCCCTGAAGCTTACAAAAAAATTTTCAAGTTTACAAAAAGAGATACGTTTTAGAAATATTAGTATTACCATTGTTTGTAATCTGTACTGAAACCCACATAGCAGAGAAGTCAATAGACTCACATCTTTGTGTCATAGTAGAAGCTTGGGAAACAGTTTTTGGTTAAAAGCATGAGCATTCAGGCAAGCTCAGGGAAGACGGAAGCCTTTTGCAGAGCAGAAGGGGCAAAAGCTCACTTGATCTGGATTTTCAGTATGACTACAAACCATGAAAGAGGGCCTTCTCTCTATCCAGAAAATGGGATGTATACAAATTTAGCACAATGAGATGCACTTTTAAATCCATACTTAGAAGACCACCAAAGGAAATTTAAGATCTTGAGCTTATGGTTATGATAATAGTGGATCATAAAGTAGAGGACTTTACCAGAGTTAGACTAATAGTTTACTAGAACTCCATTGATTAATATTAAATCTCTGATCTTTGAAATCTTAATACAACAGTAGCATACTGAGGGGAAGAAATCTGAACCATTTTTTCATTTATTTTATGTATGTTGAATCATTTTATTATCTATTTAAGCTTTCACATCCTCCAACCTTCATAACTTGCATTTATCAACCTTAAAATACCTTCTAAGACCCTAAAACACTTTTTTTAAATTCTCGCAATGTAAGCTTTTCTATCCTCAGGTCTTACATAAACCTTACAATTTTTTTCCTATCGAATTTTCACCTTGAGACACAGGTGATTGATTATTGGTATCAGTCATTGTAAAGCAAGATTCTTTAGATAAGGGGATAATAAAAAGTTTCTCTGAAACCTGTTTCCTGAGTCTGGTAATAAGGCAGACTGTGACTAGACTGAGTAGATCAGCTTTAGGAGAGGGAGGCCTGTGGCCTGATTTTTATACATTAAGAGGACTGAGAAGGCTGCTGAAACCTTGGTTTCTGCTGTTAAACTGAATCTTTTACAACTCTAGTCTTCAAGCACATCAGAGACCAGAGAAGGATAAATTTCACTGAATAATCAGAAAGTGCAGACCAAGAAGGTTCGAAATCTGTTAAAAATGACAGAGACTTACTGGCTACCTGGACAGTCACCCAAGGTTCCTCAGAAGATTTGACAGACTTTCCTGTGAAGTAGGAATTTTGGTTGATTGTCTTAGCTTTGTCTAGGAAAAGTGGGACAATCAATTTCCCAGTCTCCTACCTGTCCACAGTTTGGACAGCATGCTGCCAGCATTCGGGCTAAAGGCAAGTGTATAGCCCAGTGTCCAGATTTGTCACATTTAAAGCAAGTCGTAGGTGGAGTTTCTTATGCACCCATCTTCTTTGGAGGAGATTAGTGGTGCTCAGGAGCTGGAAAGTCTATCACAAAAAAGAAAATCCTTTATTATATTAAACATTTTAATGTCATATTCTTCATATCTCTGAAGTGTTTGTAAACTACTTATCTATCTAAGGTATATCTATATAGGCAAAATTTGCTTGCTTCTAGTTACCTGTCCTAGGCATAGCCTTGAAAATGTATACAGGAGGCTAAATAAGACTTATTCCTGTAATTAATTACATTAGTATTTAGCATGACTACAAATATAATTCTGAACACATTAAAGAATTTGGACCATCTAGTGATTGCCATATCCAGGGATCCATCCCATAATCAGCTTCCAAATGCTTACACCATTGCATACACTAGCAAGATTTTGCTGAAAGAACCCAGATATAGCTCTCTCTTGTGAGACTATGCCGGGGCCTAGCAAACACAGAAGTGGATGATCACAGTCAGCTATTGGATGGGTCACACGGCCCCCAATGGAGGAGCTAGAGAAATTACCCAAGGAGCTAAAGGGAACTGCAACCCTATATGTGGAACAACAATATGAACTAACCAGTACCCCGGAGCTCTTGTCTTTAGCTGCATATGTATCAAAAGATGGTCTAGTCGGCCATCACTACAAAGAGAGGCCCATTGAACTTGCAAACTTTATATGCCCCAGTACAGGGGAACGCCAGGGCCAAAAAGGGGGAGTGGGTGGGTAGGGGATTGGGGGGTGGGTATGGGGGACCTTTGGGATAGCATTGAAAATGTAAACGAGGAAAATACCTAATAAAAAAAGAATTTGGTCACTTATAAGGTGACAATTAACTTGCATCTCTTAATTATCTTTAACAGTTAATAGCTTATATAAGATTAGGACTTTGTAGCTTTATCCCCCTTTAGTTGGATAAATAATTTTTTAACTGAAGCACCTTTAGTATCAAAATAACACTTTTAATCATAGATAAGGTTCATTGGGGAGACTGGCAACTTTACTGATCCTGAAAATGGGCACAATAAAGAAACCAAAACAAGCCAGGCAGTGGTGGCACGTGCCTTTAATCCCAGCTCTTGGGAGGCAGAGGCAGGTGGATTTCTGAGTTCGAGGCCAGCCTGGTCTACAGAGTGAGTTCCAGGACAGCCAGAGCTACACAGAGAAAGCCTGTCTCAAAAAAGAAAGAAAGAAAGAAAGAAAGAAAGAAAGAAAGAAAGAAAGAAAGAAAGAAAGAAAGAAAGAAAGAAAGAGAGAGAGAGAAAGAAAGCCAGCCATCCCATGGGAAATTTTCATTCCAAATTATCAAGGCTGTCTGGGAGAAAGAGGGCTTATGCACTGGAGTTGGGCCTGTGAGCAGGGACTGAGAGATCCTAGCTGCCAGCACTGACCCTGACAGGTTAATAGGCACCACATTCCTATGTTAATGAAATGGCCAGTTTCTCTTGCTAGAGATAAGGAAAATGACTCCCATTTTAGCAAGCAGGAACTTTTTTCAAGTTCCTAATGGAAAATTTGTCTAAATGTCTGATCTTGGGAAAAAGACTTTCTTGGGGAACCAGACACACCATTATAGAATATTGCAGTTTTGTTTTTTTTTTTTTTTTTGTACGTTTAGATTATCCAAATAGCTAAGGCTTAAAAGACAAAGAAGCTATATACACATTATTGTGAACCTCATTAGGCCTTAGGAGTTTATAGATCTTAAATATTAAATATACCTTATTCATCAAGCTTATGTTGCTACTTATTTTCTAGCAGCATTGTGTTGAGCAGTTAGCAAGGATATAAGTAGACATATGTCTTAAATTAGCTCTTGTTAATTTAAATAGGCCTTTTGTAAGACTCAAAGTGAGCCTTAGCTAACAGGAGAACCCTAAATGGGACTCAAGAATGGAGTTGGATGCAAAAACAAGAGGTTTATTGTTCCAGTGTGCTGGAGTTGTCCTGCACCCAGAGAAGAGGCGACCCCTTCTCTTTTCTTCATAAGCTTTTTATACAAATTTTTGAGGGCAGAATATAGCAACAGCAACTAGGTATGTAATGATTGGTGGTCCTGGTGACCTTTATATTAATTGGCTGGACAGGGAGGGGGGCCCAGGGACCTTTCCTAAGGCCCAGTGGGAAGTTCCAAGTTGGGGCTCTCTCACTTTATAACTTTTTTTTATCTTCATATACAGTATACCTGGAAATTGATGTGCCTATTTCTGGCCATTGAATGAGGTCAAGTTGTAATAAAATCTGAGTCTGTGAAGGAAGAGAGAGGGCACACATAGCTTAGTGTTGAAAGACCCACAACGTGAGGACTCCCCCACGTTCTGACTCAGGAGATGTGACACCCCAAAATCACCCACAAGAAACGATCTTGCTGCAAACTGCAAGAGGAATTTTATTCAAGAGCGCTCTCGGGCCCACGGTCATACACCACGAAGGGGTTGAGGACCGTGCCACCCTGAGTAGCTGGGTAAGGGGGTATTTAAAGGAAGAAACCACAACTCAAGGAGGTGAGGAGGGCGTTGTTGGAAAATACCAAAAATACCAGTTAAGAGTCACAAGGAAGTGCAAAGTTACAAGAGTCACAAAGAATACCTGGTAATTGTGTGGGTTATTTCTCAAGACAGTTTCTAAGAGCCCCTAACAATAGCACATTTGCATAGTGGGTTCCAGCAATGGACAGGGTGGGTCAGGGTGACTTTCTTTGAATGGACACTCCTTGAACCCAGGAAGCAGGTGGGTGGAGAAATGTTACTATCTGTTTTATGATTAGCATACCTTGGAGCATTGAGTCACAGAGGTCACATTCTCAAGCCTGGGCCTAAAGGCCTAGAATTTTGTTTTTATGTTTTACTTTTTCAGTGTGAGCTAGCTGCAGAAAGCCACTGTCATGGTCCATCTGTACAGGTTGTGAGAGCCTGCATCATGTAAAAGGCACAGCAGGCTAAAAATTCAGACTCTAGAATTTAGAATCAAATTCACAGACAACTGATCCATACATATTCCAATGCAATAGGAACAGGTGTGTGTGTTACAGTGAAGAAGGAAAAGGGTAAGGCAGGGTTCAGTCAAGAAAGGAGACTCGGGTTAGAGCGATGGCTCAGAGATTAAGAGCACTGACTACTCCTCCAGAGGTCCTGAGTTCAATTCCCAGCAACCACATGGTGGTCCACAACCATCTGTAATGGGATCTGATGCCCTCTTCTGGTGTGTCTGAAGACAGCTACAGTGTACCCATATACATAAAATAAATCTGTTTTTAAAAGGAAGGAAGGGAGAGAGGGAGGGAGGGAGGGAGGGAGGGAGGGAGGGAGGGAGGGAGGGAGGAAGGAAGGAAGAAACGGAGGGAAGGGGAGACGAGACGAGACGAGACGAGACGAGACGAGACGAGAAGAGAAGAGAAGAGAAGAGAAGAGAAGAGAAGAGAAGAGAAGAGAAGAGAACTCAAGTTTGTGGTCTGAGTCCTTAGAGGCAAGTGTCTGCCTGTCAGGAGCCATTTTGCCTGCCTCTGTGAAAGTCTGCCTGGCAGGCAGAGTCAAGGCAGGTCAGGGACTTGCTGGCAGATTTCCTGGTCTGTTGATACATGAAACAATAAGAGATGATATACTTGAGGCTCAAGGAGAGGGGCTGAATATTCTATTAACCTTGGTAGAAAAAACAGGGAGGTCTCCAGACGGAAACAGATATCCTATGTATATGTCAGCCATTGTCTCTGATAGCTTGTGATTTTGTTTCCCACAACACTAAAAGTATAAAAAGGCTAAGAGAAGTAAACTGGAAGCTGGCATGATATTGTCCTGCAGTCCTCCCAATTCTAACTTTGTTCCCTGAGTCTTCTTTCTGTCTTTCCTATAATCATCCTCACCCCAACCTCCTCAGAGGACTGTTGTACCAGCAGGCTCGGGGCATCTGCAGGCATGACTATCTTGCCAGTAGGACTTGAGCTGTAGAATATTGGCTACAGGGAAGGAATGAAAGTGAAGTTAAAAAAAAAACTGGACATGAGGGAGTTCAGACCAATTGCCTGTATACCAGCAGGAATTTTCAGGATCACAAAGGATGCAAAATAGCCCTCTAATTACTGAGGCTAGGCCACAGAACAAAAAAAAAAAAAAAAAAAAAAAAACAGGCATTTGGGGTACAAGGTATAGGACAGTCACAATTTGAATAAATTTCAGGAGACAGTCAGAGGCATCAGAGAATCTGGTTTAAACCCAGTGCTCCCCATTTTTTCAGCCTGTATTGGACACCAAAGACTATGAAGCAACATCCCACGTTACAGCCTGGGGTCAAGTCGTGGGACCAGATGTCTCTGAATACAAAAGCCCCCCAGAATAAGTCTGCCTTTGTTCTAAGGCAGACTTGCCCTGGGCAAGCCTCAACTTTGCAGGGAATTCAATGGGCCCTGAATGTGAATGAAGTACTCAGTACTTCTCAAGCTGCTGGGAAAGAATTAATCATTTTATCCAAAGCACACACCTGACACACCTGCCAGCACCAGGTGATGAAGTAAGCAGTTGCTAGGTCCCTGAGAGTAGCCAGTGGAATGGCCTGTATATTAACATGGTTAGGGTTAGAGATCCCAGGTTTGAAGCTCAACAGCTGCACCACCACCACCCCATGCCACAATGCACATCCTTGTTAGGGTAAATCTCCTTGTCTCGTCCTCATTCCCCATTGCTTTTCTCCTGAGAAGAGTCCCTCACTCACTAAACCACTTTCACAAGAACTCTATCTCCATCATGACTAAGATATTTCACATTTTCTAAGTGAGGACTTCAGATATTGGCTAGAATATATAAATCATGAAAAGAAAAATATATCATAAGCATAACACAATGATCTACATTGTTGCATAATTAAAAGAGTCTAACAAAAAAAATGTCTAACTCACTGAATTGGGACTCAGTGATAGAGGGATGCACACAGCACAGAGACAATAATGAGTTTGACCATGAAGGTTAAAAAGGGTAACATATCAATCTTTGGTAGAGGTTATAGCTCCATGAGTTCAGTACTTGTCTACTGTCTTAGTTATGGTTTTACTGCTGTGAACAGACACCATGACCAAGGCAACTCTTGACCAACCATGACCAAGAACAACATTTAATTGGGGCTGGCTTACAGGTTCAGAGGTTCAGTCCATTATCATCAAGGTGGGAACATGGCAGCATCCAGGCAGGCATTACTATTACTACTATCTTGCTAGTAGAACCTGAGCTATAAAATATTGGCTACAGGAGAGGAATGAGAGTGAACAGGAAATGCTGAGAGTTCTGCATCTTCATCTGAATGCTGCTAGCAGAATACTGGCTTCCAGGCATCTAGGATGAGGGTCTTAAAAAAAAGCCCACACCCACAGTGACACACCTACTCCAACAAGACCACACCTTCTAATAGTGCCACTCCCTGGGCTGAGCATATACAAACTATCACACCTACCTTGAACAAAGCCTTGTGTTTGATATGTAGCACCACATAATATCAAGCATAATGGTATTATCAAGAAGTGGAGGTAGAGGAATTAGTTGCCAAAGTCATCTGTGTCTACAAAGCAAATTCAAGGCCAGCCTGAACTACATAATACTCTATTCTAAAAAGTAAAGCAAAAGTACATAGAAGTTTTATATTAGTTCAGTTAACAATAAAGCACTGTCCAGTTAGAGAATTTTTTTTTCAAGAGCTATTTAGGAGCTCAGTATATAAGAATATCATCACTTCTTTTGAGAAACAAATAAAAATTTGTGTGTTTTCTAAAAGATTACTCATTGCATATGTTATTGTGATTCAAATGTTGCATGATATTACATTCAAGTCATTCTATAAAATGTCACACACTAAACAATTTTGTATTTTTGATTAGTCTGTGTCCTAAAGCAGCCTTTTGAATTTACTTACTATATTTGTTTGGTAAACAATTTTCTTTTTTTTAAAGATGTTATTTATTTTATATATATGTGCAGGCATTGGATCCCATTACAGATGGTTGTGAGCCACCATGTGGTTGCTGGGATTTGAACTCAGGACCTCTGGAAGAGCAGTCAGTGCTCTCAATCACTGAGCCATCTCTCCAGTCCGGTATACAATTTTCTAAAATTCCTAAGAGATCACATAAAAATGAATCACTATTTAGTTCTATGAGACTACTTGGTAAGTCCTATGACTAGCTCAGGAATATCACAGTGGATATGCACTTGGTTTTCCTTGCCAGAGTTCCCTTTCTATCAAACAAGATGGACAAAGAAAACTCCATGCCTGGAAATGCTAGGGTGAAATTTAGATACATCAAAGACCCAGACATTATAAAGCTGTTAGTAAGACAGATCACGTACAAAGAAACAAATATTAGAAGGACATCAAAACTAACAGATGGATGTAAAAAAAGAAGAATATTTTGATTGTTTTAGAAAAGGGTGTTAAACATAAAATTGAATCTCAAGAGAAATGTCCTTTTAAAATTACATATATAGAGATATATAGATATAGAGATATAGATATATACTTCTCTATAATATAATATCAGAAAGGCCCTAAATAAAAAAGTATTTTCTAAATATGAAATAAATAAAAATTACTTATTCCAAGACACATAAGAAGTAGTCAGTCAAATGACATCATAGAGTTTTTGTGTTCTAAAATCAAAATGTTGGAGAAATTAAAAAGAAAGACTATAAAAACTCAGTCTGAAATTTTAGAAAAATATCAGTAGGTTTAAGAAAAAGATAAAAGATATATTCATACATACATACTGCCTCTATTTCTGCTAAATTGCCAAAAAATACAATGAAAAATGTTTGGCAAATCATGGCTGAAATTATCAAGTGTTCTTTCAAAAATTGTAGCTAAACGGCTGTAATCTTTAGTCTGATAAAATGTTGAAAGCCTTTGATAATTATCAAACTATGAGAGGGATGAATAAGGTACTCATTTTTCTAAATGCTGAATTAGAAAGCCCTGCTTTAAATCTGAAACAGACTCAACCCTGTGGCATTTTTTGATTTCTATTTGTGGTTTAAATATATATGGTATATAAAATAAATATATATGGCATATATCCTGAGGCAAAGTGATGATTTAGCAATATTCCCTTGGTATTCTCTTACTGTGGCATTCAAAACATTCTGTATCATGCTGACTAGAAAATGCAGTTTATATTAGAGACAGACAGACAGATAGATAGACAGACAGACAGACATGTATCCTGCCATTCGGACTAGCTTTCTTACAGCCAATTGGCTCTTCAAAGGTAGTTCTCTCCTGTCACATCTGTCTCTTAATGAGCCCTAAAAACAGCATCTCTTGAGGCAGGTGACTATTCTCTCTGTTCTTCCCAGAGGACAGGTTTACATAAGCTACCATAGCAAACACAGCTAACTACTTTCTCTGACTTTTTAAACTTAGAGTGATTTTGTTTGCAAAAATCTTGATTTGGGAGAGCTTAGCTTTGTTCAAATTCAACTTTAATTCTAAATAAAGAATAGATTCTGTCATTTCCAAATTTTGCTTGTGTCTCTGTAGCCATTCCTAAAAGGTGCAGGCATAATCTGCATGTTAGAACCTTTGATGCTAAAGCATGTAATTCTAACATGTCATCATTTTTGTCACTAACAAAAAAATAGGTAATTCTAGACTTCAAACTTAGTTTTCTAGAAAGCTTTTAGCAATAAATCATCACAAAAATGTAAGCACAGTATAGTCACTTGATCTAGTTTCAATGATCAATTATTATACAATGCCTTACAAGAGTGGTAAATACTCATTTGAGACCATTTTTGTGGTTTTTAATTTCCAAAATTTCACTTTACTCATCTACGAAGAAGGGCTACCAGCTCAATACAATTGAGATTATAGAGGTTTTTGTTGTTGATGATGTTGTTGTTCTGTTTTGTTTTTTTGTAACCTATGTCATGTGTCTTATTCAAATGTTCTTTGTTTCTAGTATATAAGGATTTTGGTCAATGCAAACTACTAAGAACAGGGCCTCTAGATTTGGTGGTGATTAATATTTTAAGTAGGATAAATTCCACCATGAAACATCGTCAATGCTTTACTAGAAAAGCACTTTTACACTATACTCCATCAAAATCACGTTTCCATGCCTCTTTTTAAAGGTTTTTTTTAAAGCATTTTCAAACTTCTACAAATAAAATAGTCCTCTCCTTCTTTCTCTAAATATTACAGTAAGAACCGCACATCCTGTCAGTTCCCAGTGACCACACAAAATTGTCATGGGTGTTTAAAAAAAAAAAAAGCTGTAATTTTGACATCCTAAAAAAACCACGATGTACTTCATATTCATCCAATCCTTTTTTGTCTATGTTCCTTACTGAATCACAGTTATAAATTCTAGCGCTTTATTTTTTTATATATTTTTATTAGGTATTTTCCTCATTTACATTTAGAATGCTATCCCAAAAGTCCCCCATACCCTCCCCCCCAATCCCCTACCCACCCACTCCCATGTTTTGGCCCTGGCATTCCCCTGTACTGGGGCATATAAAGTTTGCAAGTCCAATGGGCCTCTCTTTCCAGTGATGGCTGACTAGGCCATCTTTTGATACATATGCAGCTAGAGTCAAGAACTCCGGGGTACTGGTTAGTTCATAATGTTGTTCCACCTATAGGGTTGCAGATCCCTTTAGCTCCTTGGGTACTTTCTCTAGCTCCTCCATTGGGGGCCATGTGATCCATCCAATAGCTGACTATGAGCATCCACTTCTGTGTTTGCTAGGCCCCGGCATAGTCTCACAAGAGACAGCTCTATCTGGGTTCTTTCAGCAAAAGCTTGCTAGTGTATGCAATGGTGTCAGCGTTTGGAAGCTGATTATGGGATGGATCCCCGGGTATGGCAGTCTCTAGATGGTCCATCCTTTTGTCAGAGCACCAAACTTTGTCTCTGTAACTCTTTCCATGGGTGTTTTGTTCCCAATTCTAAGAAGGGGCAAAGTGTCCACACTTTGATCTTCATTCTTCTTGAGTTTCACACGTTTAGCAAATTGTATCTTATATCTTGGGAATCCTAAGTTTTTGGGCTAATATCCACTTATCACTGAGTACATACTGTGTGAGTTCTTTTGTGATTGGGTTACCTCACTCAGGATGATGCCCTCCAGGTCCATCCATTTGCCTAGGAATTTCACAAATTCACTCTTTTTAATAGTTGAGTAGTACTCCATTGTGTAGATGTACCACATTTTCTGTATCCATTCCTCTGTTGAGGGGCAACTGGGTACTTTCCAGATTCTGGCTATTATAAATAAGGCTGCTATAAACGTAGCTATAAACATCCTTCTTACCGGTTGGAACATCTTCTGGATATATGCCCAGGAGAGGTATTGTGGGATCCTCTGGTAGTACTACGTCCAATTTTCTGAGGAACCGCCAGACTGATTTCCAGAGTGGTTGTACAAGCTTGCAATCCACCCACAATGGAGGAGTGTTCCTCTTTCTCCACATCCTCTCCAGCATCTGCTGTCACCTGAAGTTTTGATATTAGCCATTCTGACTGGTGTGAAGTGGAATCTCAGGGTTGTTTTGATTTGCATTTCCCTGATGATTAAAGATGTTGAACATTTTTCCAGGTGCTTCTCAGCCATTCGGTACTCCTCAGGTGAGAATTCTTTATTCAGCTCTGAACCCCATTTTTAATGGGGTTATTTGATTTTCTGGAATCCACCCTCTTGAGTTCTTCATATATATATTGGATATTAGTCCCCTATCTGATTTAGGATAGGTAAGGATCCTTTCCCAAAGAGTTGGTGGTCTTTTTGTCTTATTGACGGTGTCTTTTGCCTTGAGAAACTTTGCAACTTTATGAGGTCCCATTTATCAATTCTCGGTCTTACAGCACAAGCCATTGCTGTTCTATTCAGGAATTTTTCCCCTGTGCCCATATATTCGAGGAATTTCCCTACTTTCTCCTCTAAGTTTCAGTGTCTCTGGTTTTATGTGGAGTTCTTTAATCCACTTAGATTTGAGCTTAGTACAAGGAGATAGGAATGGATCGATTCGCATTCTTATACATGATAACCACCAGTTGTGTAAGCACCATTTGCTGAAAATGCTGTCATTTTCCACTGGATGGTTTTAGCTCGATTGTTGAAGTGACCATAGGTGTGTGGGTTCATTTCTGGGTCTTCAATTCTATTCCATTGGTCTACTTGTCTGTCACTATACCAGTACCAAGCAGTTTTTATCACAATTGCTCTGTAGTACAGCTTTAGGTCAGGCATGGTGATTCCACCAGAGGTTCTTTTATCCTTGAGAAGAGTTTTTGCTATTCTAGGTTTTATGTTATTCCAGATTAATCTGCCGATTGCCCTTTCTAATTCATTGAAGAATTGAGTTGGAATTTTGATGGGGATTGCATTGAATCTGTAGATTGCTTTTGGCAAGATAGCCATTTTTACAATGTTGATCCTGCCAATCCATGAGCATGGGAGATCTTTCCATCTTCTGAGATCTTCTTTAATTTTTTTCTTCAGAGACTTGAAGTTCTTATCTACAGATCTTTCACTTCATTAGTTAGAGTCATGCCAAGATATTTTATATTATTTGTGACTATTGAGAAGGGTGTTGTTTCCCTAATTTCTTTCTCAGCCTGTTTATTCTTTGTATAGAGAAAGGCCTTTGACTTGTTTTAGTTAATTTTATATCCAGCTACTTCACTGAAGCTGTTTATCAGGTTTAGGAGTTCTCTGGTGAAATTTTTAGGGTCACTTATATATACTATCATATAATCTGCAAAAAGTGATATTTTGACTTCTTCCTTTCCAATTTGTATCCACTTGATCTCCTTTTGTTGTCTAATTGCTCTGGCTAGGAGTTCAAGTACAATGTTGAATAGGTTGGGAGAGAGTGGACAGCCTTGTCTAATCCCTGATTTTAGTGGGATTGCTTCCAGCTTCTCACCATTTACTTTGATGTTGGCTACTGGTTTGCTGTAGATTGCTTTTATTATGTTTAGGTATGGGCTTTGAATTCCTGATCTTTCCAAGACTTTTATCATGAATGGGTGTTGGATTTTGTCAAATGCTTTCTCCACATCTAACGAGATGATCATGTGGGCTTTGTCTTTGAGTTTGTTTATATACTGGATTACGTTGATGGATTTCTGAATACTGAACCATCCCTGCATCCCTGGGATGAAACCTACTTGGTCAGGATGGATGATTGTTTTGATGTGTTCTTGGATTCGGTTAGCAAGAACTTTATTGAGGATATTTACATCGAATTCATAAGGGAAATTGGTCTAAAGTTCTCTATCTTTGTTGGGTCTTTTTGTGGTTTCGGTATCAGAGTAATTGTGGCTTCGTAGAATGGGTTGGTTAGAGTACCTTCTGTTTCTATTTTGTGGAATAGTTTGTGAATAACTGAGATTAGATCTTCTTTGAAGGTCTGATAGAACTCTGCACCAAACCCAACTGCTCCTGGGCTTTTTTTGGTTGGGAGACTATTAATGACTGCTTCTATTTCTATAGGGGATATAGGACTGTTTAGTGTGGGGAGCGGGTGTGGCGGCAGTCCCAAAGGCGCCAGGGACTGCAGCTAAGTCATATGACTTGCACCTGACTTCCTCATATAAGACACAAACATCTTGAGTGCTGGGCAGGTGTACCAGGATACAGGTGAATCCAGTCTGATGGAGATTTGCCCCTGCTGCCCTGATTAGCTGAAGCTGCGTGCCTGGTGAGGTGGCGTGGCCTGCTGTGCGTGGATGGGAACTGAGAGTATAAAAGAGTGAGAGGCCCAGGGTTCGGGGGAGATATAAACAGGGGAGATATAAACAGGGGAGATATAAACAGGGGAGATATAAACAAGGGAGATATAAACAAGGGAGATATATGGAGAAAGAAGAAACAGGACTGAATAAACGTGTGCAGAAGGATCCTGTAGCAGCGTCGTTCTTCCTGGCCAGTTGAGTGCGCGCAAGAAGTGGTGCTGAAACCCGGGAAAAGAAACATCTTCAGGCAAGAGCGAAGACCCCCTGCTACAGGGAGGATTCAGAACTGCATCACTGGGAAGGAGCGGTTAATAAAGTGTTCCCGTAAAACAGACTGTTGAGAAGGATCCGGTGTGGATTCAGAACTCTTCAGCTGGGGAACGGTACTGATGAAGAGAAAGAAGAAAGATGAGGACGGAATAAACTGCTGTTAGAAGGACTGGTGGTCGCGTCGTTCTTGCTGGTCGAGAGCGGGCGCGACAATCTTCTTGCGCGCACTCAACTGGCCAGGAAGAACGACGCTGCTACAGGATCCTTCTGCACACGTTTATTCAGTCCTGTTTCTTCTTTCTCCATATATCTCCCTTGTTTATATCTCCCTTGTTTATATCTCCCCTGTTTATATCTCCCCTGTTTATATCTCCCCTGTTTATATCTCCCCCGAACCCTGGGCCTCTCACTCTTTTATACTCTCAGTTCCCATCCACGCACAGCAGGCCACGCCACCTCACCAGGCACGCAGCTTCAGCTAATCAGGGCAGCAGGGGCAAATCTCCATCAGACTGGATTCACCTGTATCCTGGTACACCTGCCCAGCACTCAAGATGTTTGTGTCTTATATGAGGAAGTCAGGTGCAAGTCATATGACTTAGCTGCAGTCCCTGGCGCCTTTGGGACTGCCGCCACACCCGCTCCCCACAATTCCCCCTTTTTTCTTTTTTGGCAGAGAGAATGTCTGTAGATAGCCCCCAGCAGCCATGCCCCTTACCCGTCCTTGGGTGACAAACAGCATTGGTTTGATCCCTGTCTTAGGTTGGTGACATGCCCAGGGAGTCTTATCACTGACTACCTCTCTATCATGCCAAGCCACACCTGGGGAGATTGTGTTTTGCTTGTGGCAGGTGCATCAAAAGGCCAGGATGTTGATTAATCTATGGCCAGATCTTAATTGCTGCAAGCAAGCCTCATGGGTGAAGGTAGGGGTCTGATCCCCAGTGTGCAAGCATAGGGGCCCTACACAAAACCATCCCTTAGGCTCATCACCCAGAGAGGTCTTGGCCAGCTCCCGTGTCGTTTTTCCTGGGGGAAGGGAACTAGGACACTGAACCTTCATGCAATCAGACGTGCCTTCCACAGGATGCCAACAGCAAGCTATCCTCTGTGCAGTGCTTAGCCTCGCACCCCACGGCATAACGCAGCATAATTTCTTTTAGAGCGGCAAACCGAATCTGAGGAGATTGTCCCGCCTCCACTGCAGCAAAAGCCTATGCTACCATGGCGAAAGTGCGGGTCGCACACTCTGCACCTAACACATGTGCCAAACACAAAACACACACACACTATAACAAGCATACATCCCAGGGCTCTCATCCCCGCTCATCTTCCCTGAAGCAAGGGATAGATGGCCAGCGGGGCTATCTCTTTAAGGGGAATTCAGGGATCAAAAAGGCATGGAAAAATTTGAACATCATGTCGAGCTGGTATCGGCTTCTGGAACACCGAAAGGATCTCCCATCTCGGCTCCATTGTTTGTGCTTGTGGGAATATCCACCACATCCACAGGGGCAACTGGATCAGGAGCCTCATTCTTGCAGTGTCTCACCAATCTCTCCAGCACCCAAAGAGGTTCCGTCTGGTCCTGTGGGAACACACAAACAGACCCTCTCGCCCACGTCAACACCTGATCTGGTCGATCCTCTCCAAATCTCCAGACAGAAGGTCCACCTACAGGTGGCTGCTGAGGAGGCATAGGGAGAGGACGCAGAAGCTAATTCGCCTTCCTCCTTCGCCTCAGCTCTTTTATTTTGTCCTTTCTGTCCACCTGATAACACTGTGTCTCCTTTCTTTTTCCTTTTTCTTTTTAAGCCCTTCTCCTCTTCCGACATACTTTCTTGTTGCTCTGTAAGGATTTTCTGACCTGTCTTGACTGCCTCTACACACAGTTTCAAACAGTAACAGAGTCCATATATCAGAACAAACAAGACCAAAACTATCAGACCTACCCACAAAGGGTCAATGGGAGAAAAAAGCATAACTACACAGCGAGGATCTATTGATCACTACACTGAGGTTATCATAGTTCCTTAACTTGTCCCCAAACCAGGAACCTTAACTTGTCCCAAAGCCGGGAACCTTTCGTTACCTTGTGCCTGCTTGCTGGCAACTTTATGCTCACCTCTATTTTATCAGAGGTCCTTCCCAAACTCCTGGGGTCGCAAGTTTCACTCACCGTGAACTTACCCTGCCGGCAACCACTGACTGCTGAAAGTTCTGAACTCGGTGGGGGAGTCGGTTCCCCGTACGGGCCACCAATTGTCGCGCCCGCTCTCGACCAGCAAGAACGACGCGACCACCAGTCCTTCTAACAGCAGTTTATTCCGTCCTCATCTTTCTTCTTTCTCTTCATCAGTACCGTTCCCCAGCTGAAGAGTTCTGAATCCACACCGGATCCTTCTCAACAGTCTGTTTTACGGGAACACTTTATTAACCGCTCCTTCCCAGTGATGCAGTTCTGAATCCTCCCTGTAGCAGGGGGTCTTCGCTCTTGCCTGAAGATGTTTCTTTTCCCGGGTTTCGGCACCACTTCTTGCGCGCACTCAACTGGCCAGGAAGAACGACACTGCTACAGGATCCTTCTGCACACGTTTATTCAGTCCTGTTTCTTCTTTCTCCATATATCTCCCTTGTTTATATCTCCCTTGTTTATATCTCCCCTGTTTATATCTCCCCTGTTTATATCTCCCCTGTTTATATCTCCCCCGAACCCTGGGCCTCTCACTCTTTTATACTCTCAGTTCCCATCCACGCACAGCAGGCCACGCCACCTCACCAGGCACGCAGCTTCAGCTAATCAGGGCAGCAGGGGCAAATCTCCATCAGACTGGATTCACCTGTATCCTGGTACACCTGCCCAGCACTCAAGATGTTTGTGTCTTATATGAGGAAGTCAGGTGCAAGTCATATGACTTAGCTGCAGTCCCTGGCGCCTTTGGGACTGCCGCCACACCCGCTCCCCACAGTTTAGATCATTAACCTGATCATGATATAACTTTGGTACCTGGCATCTGTCTAGAAACTTGTCCATTTTATCCAGGTTCTCCAGTTTTGTTGAGTATAGCCTTTTGTAGAAGGATCTGATGGTGTTTTGGATTTCTTCAGGATCTGTTGTTATGTGTCCCTTTTCATTTCTGATTTTGTTAATTAGGATGCTGTCCCTGTGCCCTCTAGTGAGTCCGGCTAAGGGTTTATCTATCTTATTGATTTTCTCAAAGAACCAACTCCTCCTTTGGTTAATTCTTTGAATAGTTCTTCTTGTTTCCACTTGGTTGATTTCGCCCCTGAGTTTGATTATTTCCTGCAGTCTACTCCTCTTGGGTGAATTTGCTTCCTTTTGTTCTAGAGCTTTTAGGTGTGTTGTCAAGCTGCTAATGTGTGCTCTCACCTAAACATGATAAAAGCAATCTACAGCAAACCAGTAGCCAACATCAAAGTAAATGGTGAGAAGCTGGAAGCAATCCCACTACTATCAGGGACTAGACAAGGCTGCCCACTTTCTCCCTACCTATTCAACATAGTATGTGAAGTTCTGCCCAGAGCAATTTGACAAGAAAAGGAGATCAAGGGGATACAAATTGGAAAGGATGAGGTCAAAATATCACTTTTTGTAGATGATATGATAGTATATATAAGTGACCCTAAAAATTCCACCAGAGAACTTCTAAACCTGATAAACAGCTTCGGTGAAGTAGCTGGATATAAAATTAACTCAAACAAATTGACTTCTTTTGAGTTAATTTTCTCTACACAAAGAATAAACAGGCTGAGAAAGAAATCAGGGAAACAACACCCTTCTCAATAGTCACAAATAATATAAAATATCTTGGCGTGACTCTAACTAATGAAGTGAAAGATCTGTTTGTTAAGAACTTCAAGTCTCTGAAGAAAGAAATTAAAGAAGATCTCAGAAGATGGAAAGATCTCCCATGCTCATGGATTGGCAGGATCAATATAGTAAAAATGGCTATCTTGCCAAAAGCAATCTACAGATTCAATGCAATCCCCATCAAAATTCCAACTCAATTCTTCAACGAATCAGAAAGAGCAATCTGCAAATTCATCTGGAATAACATAAAACCTAGAATAGCAAAAACTCTTCTCAAGGATAAAAGAACCTCTGGTGAAATCACCATGCCTGACCTAAAGCTGTACTACAGAGCAATAAAAAAAAAAAAAAAAAAAAAAAAAAAAAAAACTGCCTGGTACTGGTATAATGACAGACAAGTAGACCAATGGAATAGAATTGAAGACCCAGAAATGAACACACACACCTATGGTCACTTGATCTTCGACAAGGGAACTAAAACCATCCAGCGGAAGAAAGACAGCATTTTCAACAAATGGTGCTGACACAACTGGTGGTTATCATGTATAAGAATGCGAATCGATCCATTCCTATCTCCTTGTACTAAGCTCAAATCTAAGTGGATCAAGGAACTCCACATAAAACCAGAGACACTGAAACTTATAGAGGAGAAAGTGGGGAAAATCCTCGAATATATGGGCACAGGGGGAAAATTCCTGAATAGAACAGCATGGCTTGTGCTGTAAGATCAAGAATTGACAAATGGGACCCCATGAAACTGCAAAGCTTCTGTAAGGCTAAAGACGCCATCGATAAGACAAAAATGCCACCAACAGATTGAGAAAGGATCTTTACCTATCCTAAATCAGATAGGGGACTAACATCCAATATATATAAAGAACTCAAGAAGGTGGGCTCCAGAAAATCAAATAACCCCATTTAAAAATGGGGCTCAGAGCTAAACAAAGAATTCTCACCTGAGGAATACTGAAGGGCTGAGAAGCACCTGAAAAAATATTCAGCATCCTTAATCATCAGGGAAATGCAAATCAAAACATCCCTGAGATTCCATCTCACACCAGTCAGAATGGCTAAGATCAAAAATTCAGGTGACAGCAGATGCTGGAGAGGATGTGGAGAAAGGGGAACACTCCTCCATTGTTGGTAGGATTGCAAGCTTGTACAACCACTCTGGAAATCAGTCTGGCCGTTCCTCAGAAAATTGAACATAGTACTACTGGAGGATCCCGCAATACCTCTCCTGGGCATATATCCAGAAGATGTTCCAACTAGTAAGAAGGACACATGCTCCACTATGTTCATAGCAGCCTTATTTATCATAGCCAGAATCTGGAAAGTACCCAGATGCCCCTCAACAGAGGAATGGATACAGAAAATGTGGTACATTTACACAATTGAGTACTACTCAGCTATTAAAGGGAATGAATTTATGAAATTCCTAGGCAAATGGTTGGACCTGGAGTGCATCATCCTGAGTGAGGTAACACAATCACAAAAGAACTCAAATGATATGTACTCACTGATAAGTGGATATTAGCCCACAAACTTAGTATACCCGAGATATAAGATACAATTTGCAAAACACATGAAACTGAAGAAGAAGGAAAACCAAAGTGTGGACACTTTGCCCTTTCTTAGAATTGGAAACAATCACCCATGGAAGGAGTTACAGAGACAAAGTTTGGAGCTGAGACAAAAGGATGGACCATCTAGAGACTGCCATATCCAGGGATCCATCCCATAATTAGCCTCCAAAGGATGACACCATTGCATACACTAGCAAGTGTTTGCTGAAAGGACCCTGATATAGCTGTCTCTTGTGAGACTAGGCCAGGGCCTAGCAAACACAGAAGTGGATGCTCACAGTCAGCTATTGGATGGAGCACAGGGCCCCCATTGGAGGAGCTAGAGAAAGTCCCAAGGAGCTAAAGAGATTGGCAACCCTGTAGGTGCAACAACATTATGAACTAACCAGTACCCCGGAGCTCTTGTCTCTAGCTGCATATGTATCAAAAGATGGCCTAGTCGGCCATCACTGAAAAGAGAGGCCCATTGGACTTGCAAGCTTTATATGCCCCAGTACAGGGAAACGCCAGGGCCAAAAAGTGGGAATGGGTGGGTAGGGGAATTGGGGGGAGGGTATGGGGGATTTTTGGGATAGCATTGGAATTGGAATTGAGGATAATACGTAATAAAAAATATTTAAAAACAAAAAACACAAAACAAAACCCAAATCTATCCCACCCCCCAAAGAAAGTCTGGGATAGTACAAACTGTTCCTAATTCAGGACTATCCACACTCTCTCTTTTTCATCAGCACATCTCACTTTCTGTAGTAAATACATCCTGTGTTCTCTCGCTTCTTCCTTAGTCCTTTGTATCTATTGGGAAATTGTCCTCTCTCTCTCTCTCTTGTTTTGTTTGTTGTTTGAGACAGGGTTTCTCTATATAGCCCTGGCTGTCCTGGAACTCACTTTCCTTGCGCTTTATTCTTAAACTATAGCACAAAGACAGAGTTTGTGTTTTTCTGGTCACCTGCTAACTTTGGTGCCGTGTTGAGTTACCTAAGTTTAGCAACACTTGGGAAGTCACACAAGGATCATAAACAGAGTGTATTGAGCCTGCAACTCTCTCTGGCCCTGTACTTCTTTGCCTCAGTGTTTACATCTTTTTTCTATAGTTCTTATAAATTAAATGCCTTGTTTGTGTTCCTACAATTTTTACTCATTCTGTAAGGGGGTTATGGTTAAAAAAAGAAAAGAAAAAAGAAAGAACAGCCCCAAGCCATCACGTGTTGTTCAACTGGCCTGGCCCTAATCTGTAATCTTGTAACTGAGATGGCAATGATGAATTAAAATTACAGATTTATAGCTATAGTTGGGTAGCTGTTTGCAATCCTTCTGAATATGGAGTAGGGGCAGGTTAAGAGATAGTTGAAGCCCTAGACTGATGTATACATGATATCCTGAAACTTAAGAAAAAATTTGAGAATGAAGATGATGCCATATTATCTGTGGTCAATGAGAATTAATAGGAATGTCACTTGATAAAAAGCCTTTGAGAAATGCCACTCTTTCAGGAGAATAAGATTTTAAAATATAGTTACTATTACTGGCCCACTTGAGGGATCCTCCATAGAACTACTAGAAATATCCCAAACATGCAGGATAGTCACAACATCCTGTTTGTGGTGTTTAGCACACAGATAGAGATCAAGATATCTTCTAGTAAGCAGTATATTACATCAAAATTAGTTTTCTCATTTTATAAATGTTCACATTTGAATAACTAAGATAATATCAAATAGAAAAAGTTTCTCAGGTCTCATGTCTTAGATTCAGGGCTTACATATCCTATCTGATATAAACCCTAGCATCCAAGCTGGCTGCATCTACTTTCTAGGATTCTCTGATTGACTGAAGACAGCAGGGTGAACATAGCTCTGCTTGAGACAGGATTCAACAAACATTTGTTTAGTAACCTTAATTGTGTCCTCTTCTTAACCTTCTTAGGATTATAAATGGCAGAGTTTATATAATTTTACATCTTTATATGTCCTCCTTGGAAGTGACAAGACAATATATTCCTGTGGGAAATCAGAAAACCCTGGTAACACTCAGTCAAATACCCACTTGTGTGGCTGTTTGTAGCCCTACTGAATCTGGGGGGAGAAACTAAGGGATGTTGAGGATTTAGACTGTGGACTTTGCACAGCTAAACCCCCTGTTGCCCATACTGGCTAGCAAAGAGGCCATGTCTGGGCCCTGGTAACCATCTGCAGCACTGTCTGAAGTATAGCCTGGGATAGAGCATGGTCTGAGATGGAGGTACATCCTTGGGTAGACTCTACAAATCCAAGGTTTGACTTTGTTTATCACTGGGTTCCATGGGAACCTCTTCAGTGGGCTGTCTGTTGCAGACTTGAGAGACCCTAGAAACTAGGAGCTATCTACTCTCTGAATGAAGGTCTAATTCTTTTGGAAGAGCCAGCCTAGAGAAGGCCTTGGCATCTGAATGTGTGTCAGATCTCCTCTGAGAGAAACTCTAAATCTCATTCTTTACATAAAGCCATCTTGAAAAAGAAAAATGTTCACATGGATGGGGGAAGATAGAAAAAAATAGAGTCTAGAGAAGGAATACATACAAAAATAGAAATTTACTCTAGAGAAGTCGGGCTGGAGAGTGACAGAGAATTCCCACAAAAAAATGATTTCTAGACTTTCTCTGGGGCTTGGGCTCTGTCCCTTGGTGCTTTGGGCTCACCCAAAAGAGTTTCTTTGAGTGGTCCTTCATGGGATAGCCAAGAAAAGGAATTTAAGATTTTTGGAAATATGAGTGAGTCCAGATCAGTGAAGAAATATTCTATGAAAATGTGTTGGTTCTTATATAAGAAGCCAAGGTTTTCTTTAAAGGGTTAATGGATTCAAGTTAAGAGAATATGGCAAACAAATTATAAGCCTTGGACTACGATAATACAGGTGTCTTAGTTAGGGTTTATATTGTCCAAGGTTGCCACAATAGAATGGGTCCTCCACCATGGGTCACTCACTAATTAAGAAAATGTCTTACAGCTGCTTCTGATCTCATAGAGGCATTTTCTCAACTGAGGCTCCTTTCTCTCTGATGACTCTAGCTTGTGTGGATTTGCACACAAGGCCAACCAGTGCAATGGGCATCACACATGCAATGTTTGTGAATAACACAAATATATTGTTTACTATGGTTCTGAGGCCATGGACAAGAAATAGTTACATATACATACACATACAAATATACATATATATCATATGTATATGCATACATATACATAAACATATATACATATCAAAGAAGCTAAAAAGATCAGAACATTTTCTGGGATATATTTCATTACTCAATCCTGTGGTATGTCCATATATTTATTCCACTGATAAAGAACACAGTGTCACTCAGCATTATATGTATCACTTAGAAGACATTGCATGACCCCATTACTGTGACACCCATTAAGATGAAATGAATAATACAGTTTCAACCAGTAATCATCTTGAAATCAGTATGAATTTAAACTTTCATAAATATGACCTATTGTATGTTTATAAGTCTTTAACATTCATAAGAAAAAATCAAAGATTTTAGTAGTATTGATCAGTAATATGCAACTTAATTTGCATAAACTGCATAATCCTCTATGTATAGAGACAAAAAAGACATGAATGGGACAGTCTACTGTAGAAATTATGAAAAAAATATAATAAGGCTTAAAGTATTTCTTCATGATTATGAATAAGAATCTAAGTTATTTGCTCCCTCTCAAATTTTTATTAGCAACTTCAGGTCCAGAGTGACTTAGAAATAAGTATTTTAAATTACTCAAAAGACCTGTCCCTATAAGTGTTGCAGGCGTGGTTGTTGTGTCACATGTGCATCAGGTGACAGAGAGGAGAGAGGCCATGTCTACACTTAGTGTTCTGACTTATGTACATCTGAATGCTTATTACCCTGACATTCCCTGATAAAAGTGAGCCTGAAGCAACGACCACTCTGGCATCAGGGGGCTTGAACAGGGAGCTAGCCTGAGACTACCCTCATACTGCCACTATGCAAGTCCTGGCAGTTCCCAAGACTGGGAGCAAGCCAGAGAATAGAAGAACCCTGCATGGGACTGAGGGCACTGAGGAAGAGTGAGCCCAAGATAAACAACCCTCTCATGGGGCCACTCAGGCAGGTGAGGATTGAGTCTGAGATGACCACCAGACCAGTGACATGGGGCCTAGACAGGGAGCTAAGCTGAGATGATCAACAGTCAGGTATTGCATAGGCCTGGGAGCAGGGGGAGCAGACCTTATCCAAAATGACCCTTACCTGTTGTCATAATGAATGAGCAGGCATAAGACTACTCCTGAGATGACCCTGAACACTCAGAGATCCCAGGCACCATTAAGAGGAGCAAGTAAATGGTGGAGGAATGGAAGAGAGAGACAGAAAGATGTGGGCACAAACAAGAGTAGCAGACTATTTCCTCAATCTTTCCCCATCCATGTGAACATTTGCTCTTCAAGATGGCTTTATGTAAAGAATGAGATTTAGAGTTTCTCTCAGAGGAGATCTGACACACATTCAGATGCCAAGGCCTTCTCTAGGCTGGCTCTTCCAAAAGAATTAGGCCTTCATTCAGTGAGCAGATAGCTCCCAGTTTCTAGGGTCTTCCAAGTCTGCAACAAACAGCCCACTGAGAGGTTCCCATGGAGCCCAGGGATAAACAAAGAACAAACATTGGATTTGTTTAAATAAACAAATCCAAGGATTGCTATTTGTGTACCCAAGGATGTTCTTCAATCTCATGATCTAGCTTATTTCTTTGGCTTTCTTATCTGTAGAACCTGTAAATCACAAAGGGGTGCTATTTAAATTTCATCAACAGAAAACAAATACACTGCCTTCGTATTAAGAATTAACTTAAGAATTAATTCTTCCTGTGGCTGGAATACAGACACACCCTTAGTACACACCTTTAATGCCAAACAATGATGTCTGAGGGGCAGACAAAATTATGAATCAGAGAAAGATTTGACAGAATGAGTCAGAGATAGGATATGCCCAAATCTGATGAGAACAGACAGAAAAGAAAACTACTTAAGAGCAGTGCAGGAAGAGGGTGGGCAGTTCCATGAGTGCAGGTCGGTTGAGTTCAGACAATGCAGTACAATTCAGTTGAGTTCAGTTAAGTTCATGCAGTCCATGCAGTCAGAGCAGTCAGTGTAGTTCAGTTCATGGAGTTCAAAGGAAGTTTTTCTAAGCAAAGCAATTCAGTGAAAAGCTGAAGAAAGCCTATTTGAACCAGTTATCTTGGAGAGAAGCTTTGAGCCAGAACAGTTGAGTTGAACCAACCACCCAGAGTTCAGAAAAAAAATAAAAAGTGTGAGCTTATTCAGCAGTAAGCCTCTGAGACAATTGCATCTGATGAATAAAAGAACAGTATATTTATATTGTCCTGTCCTGTTTGGGAAGTACTGTCTCCTTATAGTTATCTACCACCTTTGGCTCTTACAATCTTTCCTCCTTCACTTCTGTAATGATCCCTGAGGACTGGAAGAAGAGGTGGGTTAGTAATCTCCCATTTATGGATGAGCATTTCATAGTCTTTCATTCTCTGCACCTTGATCAGTTGTAGGTCTCTATATGTCTCAGTCACTTTTACAGCACTATGAAGAGACACTGTCTTAGTTGGGGTTTTACTGCTGCGAACAGACACCATGACCAAGGCAAGTCTTAATAAAACAACATTTAATTGGGGCTGGCTTACAGATTCAGAGGTTCAGTCCATTATCACCAAAGTGGGAGCATGGCAGTATCCAGGCAGGCATGGCGCAGGTAGAGCTGAGAGTTCTACATCTTCATCCAAAGACTGCTAGTGGAAGACTGACTTCCAGGCAACTAGGGTGAGAGTCTTAAGCCCACACCCACAGTGACACACCTACTCCAACCAGGTCACACCTATTCCAACAAGGCCACACCTCCAAATGGTGCCACTCCCTGGTCCAAGAATATACAAACCATCACAGACACCATTACCAAGATAATTTATAGAAGAAAATTTCTAATGGAGACTTATAATTTCAGAGGGTGAGTCCATGACCATAATGGTTGGGAACATGACAGTAAGCAGGCATGATGCTAGAGCAGTAGCTGAGAGTTTATGTCTGAACCATAGGCAGAAGCCAGGAGGAAAGATAACTGGGAACAGTGTTGGCTTTTGAAACCTCAAAGCCTACCTCTAGTGACACACCTCTCCAACCTTCATACCAATGCCATAACTCCTAATCCTTCCCCCAAAATTCTACTAACTGGGGAATCAAACATTCACATGCATGAGCCTATGATCTTTCCTTAAGAATATCATTTCCATTCTTCTCTAAAGTAAATTATTTTTCTCATATTTGCCTCTTCTGGGTTTTGTATCAACTTTCTACTAGCCTTGTTGGATAAACTGGTCAATGTTCTCTATTGCTCCTATTGTGGGAAGTTTGAAACAACAATTTGATAGCTACTTTTATGTGCCAAATTACTGCAATAAAGGATTTTTCCGACAGGTGTTAAAATGTTATTCTGAGTGTATTCTGTGAAAACATTTCTGGAAGTGTTTAATGACTGAATAAGAAACTTAGCAAACTAGGTAGTCTTCTTCAGTGTGGGTGTGCATCATGCGTATTTATCTTAGATAGAAATCAAAGGTCAAGGGGGGTGGGGGATCCACACTGTGTTGGAACATTCATGTGTTGCTATTGCCTGTCCTGAGTTCTTAGGCTTCAGAATTATACCACTGGTTTACACCTTCAGATCACTAGTCTTATTTATCTTGTGAATCACCTCCAATAAAACCTTCCCTACTGTTTTTTCTGGAGAATTATCAGTAATAACTGATTTTTAAAAGAAAAATAAAAGTAGTAGCCAGGCGTGGTGGCGCGAGCTTTTAATCCCGGCACTTGGGAGGCAGAGGCAGGCAGATTTCTGAGTTTGAGGCCAGCCAGGTCTACAAAGTGAGTTCCAGGACAGCCAACCTCCAAACGCTGACACCATTGCATACACTAGCAAGATTTTGCTGAAAGGACCCTGATATAGCTGTCTCTTGTGAGGCTATGTCAGGGCCTAGCAAACAGAGAAGTGGATGCTCACAGTCAGCTATTGGATGGATCACAGGGCCCCCAATGGAGGAGCTAGAGAAAGTACCCAAGGAGCTAAAGGGATCTACAACCCTATAGGTGGAACAACAATATGAACTAACCAGTACCCCCCGGAGCTCATGTCTCTAGCTGCATATGTATCCGAAGATGGACTAGTCGGCCATCAGTGGAAAGAGAGGCCCATTGCTTGCAAACTTTATATGCCTCAGTAACAGGGGAACGCCAGGGCCAAGAAGTGGGAGTGGGTGGGAAGGGGAGGGGGGAGGGGAGGGGGGACTTTTGGGATAGCATTGGAAATGTAAATAAAGAAAATACCTAATAAAAATGCAAAAAAAAGAAAAACCTAAATAAATAAATAAATAAAAGTAGATCATAGATCAGCACATTTTAATTACTGAGCCTACTGCTTTCTTTATGGAAATTATTTCAAATCTGAATTAATTTATATGAAGGCTTGTGGGAAGCCATTCTGGACTCCCTGACCAGCTGGACGGAAATCTGTGCCAGGCAGTAAACAAGCCCATATTTGGTGGATGGCTCGCCCTTAATCCCTGATTGGCTGAGCAAGCCTGCCTGGTGAGGTGATGTCACCTGTGGTGATTGGTTGAGGCGTGGTTGTGGCTTGAGTGGATAAAAAAACCGCTTGTACCCCGAGGCGCGGGGGATTTGAAGAGAGAAGCTGCCTGAGTAAACTGCTTTAAGAGGAACCGGTTGTTGCGTTTTCCTTGCTGGTCGAGTTGGACGTGACAAAGGCTAATTCTAAAATCAATTTTATTCTTGAATGTGTTTTCCCTATTTTTAAGGTTTGAACTTTAAACTTTTACATACCTATTTTCAGAGTTGTTCATCTTATTAACTGCTGCTGCATATATAGTTGTATTGGATAATTTTCTCATAACTGTGATAAAATACTTGAAAGAAGCCAGTGAATTTTTTTTAAATAGTTTGAGAGGATATAGTACATCATGACTGGGGAAGGTACTGAGGCAGAGGCAGGTATAGGGCAATTGGTGACACTGCATTGGCAGTGAGAGAACAGAGAGCCCAGGTGCAGTGAAATTTGGAAGTCTTCATCTGAAGACTGTTTCAGCCAGGTAGGCATCATGTTCAGGTTTTAGAACTTCCCTAAAGAGCACTACCAGCTAAAGAATAGCTGCTCGAATACATGAACCTGTGAGGGACACTTCTCATGTATTGCCTTGTCCCCTTTCTCCCTCCCTTCTCCTTCTACTTCTCTGCCTTTGCATGCTCTGTTTTCATGACATAAATTCTAAGACCTAATGTAATCCAAATCTCCTGGCACTTCATTATTATTATTTTTTAAAAATCTCATCTAAGTCAATGACTGCCACAGGGACCTACTTATAAGAAGTGCACTATTTTTATAAGTCACAATGTAAGAAAGGATGAAGGATATACAATACAAAACTTTTATACTAAGGACTTCAGTCCACAAATAATCAGGAAACAGTAAAAACATAACCAAGATGTTATAATTAACTTCCCCTTTTTTAAGTTTCTGAAGAAGCAATCCTTTTTATTCTTTAACATTTTAAAATATGTTTATGATGAGCTTGGATCACTAATATACACATATAGAGACACATTCGTTCCCCCTTATCATACTGAAACTATTCTTGAAGACCTGCGTATACTTTCGTGTGCGTGTGTGTGTGTGTGTGTGTGATGCAGTTTCATTTTTGCTGCTTGCATTAGCATGGCAACCTATCACTTAAGCAAATGTCACATACACCACCAGAGTAAACTGTTAATTGTCCATACTTCTCTCATTCATCATAGTAATGGACCAATTTATATGATTCTAAACAGGTTTTTACACAGACGGTGTCCAGAGCTCAGCAATCCGGTCTTTTATTTTAAAGCACGATTTCCCATCTATTAGGGTACCATCCCGGTGTACAAGTGCGTTCACTGGACTAAGTAGCAATCTTAAAACATGTGACAAAACTTAGGCTTGCAGTGCATATCGTACCCTACCTCACCTCAAGCACTAAGCTCGCTTGCAAGCCATACGTGCATTCCGGGAAGAGTCCTGCAGCACACTTGCGCCGTCACAGGAAGAACCCCGCACGGATTCCCACGCTCTTCCGAGCTCTTTCTCAGCTTTAATTACAAAAAAAAAAAAAAAAAAAAAAAAAACCCTCTTCGAGAACTCAAATGCGCGTGCGCACTGCTTGGGCGCATGCGTCACTTCTTGCGCATGCTCACAGGCTACCTTCGCTGGGCTACCGGGATCCTGAAGGAGGCCGGCCTACCCCGCCCCGCCCCGCCCCGTTCCTGGTGGGCGCTGCGTCCCAGGTCTTCCTCACTTTCCTTTCGGGGGAGGCGGGAGCCTGCATTATTTGTCTCTGCTCGCGCTCATCGCGGGATTCACACCGCGCTCCATGGCGAATGCAGTGGGGCGGAGGAGCTGGGCAGCCCTCCGGCTCTGCGCTGCGGGTGAGGAGCACTCGGGGTGGTGGGGAACGGGTGGGAAGTTGGTCCGGAATGAAGCCGGGCCGTGTGGGGCCGCGCCGCGGGGTACTTAGGATTTCTACTCTGCCTCCTTGGTGGGTCAGGCTTCCTCCGCGGGACTCTGCGTGATCTACCGCCCAATGCGGAGAGGGCACTGCTATCTTCTCTGCTATCAGGAAGGTTCCTTGACTCCACTGATGGAAGGACAAGGATTTTGAGCCCCAATTTGGCATAGGTTCTGGGTCTTGTTACAGTGGAAGCACTTTTCTTGATTAACCTAAGAGAGGGATGATGGCCAAGGGCAGATACTGGTAAGATATCCAAGACTGGTTTGAAGAGACCAAGCATCTTTAAAGCTCTCAGCCATTTACTTTCAGCAGGGAGTATTTGGGTTTTCTGTGGTTCACCCCTGACTCAGCCACCAATTTAGAACCCTCTGTGAACCAGGCACTGCCCTGGAATAAGTGTTAGAACTGGAGTGCAGTATTTTCTTTTTGTACCTATTTTGGGGAATTACATTTGGACTTTGTATCGAGGGGATAAATGCCACTAGAGAAAAAGGAAGTTATTTTTATCTCTAGGCCAGAAAAATGGTGAAAAGGAAAAATTAAAACAAGTGGAAATATGTAGAATTATGTAGAAATATGTCTTGTGTGTATTCGCCTACACTGCGCTTGCCTTACGAAACATGATTGCATGAAGAGTAAATTTTTACTGAGTGGATGAACTACTTTTGCTTTTGTGTCACTTACAAACCTTATAATGGATCATTGGTGAATTTTTTGGTAGATACTTTAAAAAGTTCAAACATTGTATAGGCAATTTAGACTTAAGGTGAAAATCAAAGTAATAAATCATTTATTTTCTACATTTTTTTCCTTTCCAGTTATTTTACTTGATCTGGCTGTTTGTAAAGGATTTGTAGAAGATCTAAATGAATCGTGAGTATACATATATGTGTAAAATACTAGTAAATTCTATTTAACTTTGTCTAATTCAGATGCCATCAAAATGTCCACACATGAATCTAATCTTTTAATAATAGGTGCAGTGGCAACTGATATTAACATTGCCAATTTTGTTTCTGGAGTTGTTTAACATGCCTCCATTTACATGCAAAATGGAGGAGTGCCCCAGAGAGTTTCCCTAATAGTTCTAAAATGAAAAACCAGCAAATGTTTCCATATTGTTTCTTTCTTTTGGTTTAATAATACAGAGTTAGTGCTGGAATTCAGTGTTTAATCTGTAGTAAAGCAGGTTTATTCACAAGACCTTGCTCATAATAGGTGGGAAGTCAAACTTCATTGCAAAAATCAAGGTCAATCTTTTTTTTTTTAGGTTTTTTATTAAATCATATTTTTTCTTAAAAATTAAAATATTAATTTTATTCATCTATTGGAAGATGGGGGCAGTCAGTCCTTGCCGAGGCATATAATTGGAAGTCAGGGGATAAGGCACAACATTGGAAACAAGAAGATAACTTGCTAGGGTCAGTTTTCTTCTTCCACCGTGTGTATTCCAGGGATTCAACTCAGGTTGTCAGGGTTAGCTTCGAGCACTTTCATGCACTATCTTCCTGGCTTGTATTTCCTCTATTACTTTCAAATTCTCCCAATCCTAACAAGCCACACATTCCTCAAATAACATTATTTTCATGTAATATTTTAAGTTCTATCTCCTGTCTCCTGATAGTATTGTTCATCTTGAACAGTGGTAAGTAGATGTATGCGTGTTAAAGGAGATGTGCACACCAAAGATTTAGTTCATTAAGGTCAATCTTTTTGCATTGACTGCAGCTGATAGCAATCTTCCTTGGTAGGCCACTCGGGTTCCTTTCCCACATAAGATTTGGTATACAACCAGTCTCTGGAGGAACATGTTGTCAAGGACTCAGGCCTCCCATGCCAACCAAGCTCATGTCTACCAGCACTTCTAGCGTACTTGTTAGTATCTTTATTGGAGGCTTCACCTTTTTCATGTACTTTGCTACTTAAATGTTCTTATTGGGGTCTTTAACTTAGTCACTTTCCCACTTAGGCAGAGAAGCAGAAGTGTTTTCTTCTGTGATCCTCAGTGATACGATTTCCCTGCCTGCTGCATCTGCTTGATGCATGTATGGTACTATTTCATGATGGAAACAAAAAATACCTACCAAGGAACTACCATCCTTTTTATCTCATATTTTTCATTGTTAACAATAGATGAATCAAGACTTGTTACTTCCAGTTTTCCTTATGTATGTGGGGGGGGGGGTGTTTGTGTGTGTATATGTGTGAACACAATCTTTGCATGCTTATGCAGAAGACGGTTACTCTGGTAGTCCTGCCCTTCTTTGTTATATCTTTAAGACAGGATCTTTCACTTAACCTGAGGCTTGTCAGTATCTAGCAAACCCCAGCACTCTTCCTGGTTCTATTCTTACAACACTCAGATTGCAGGTATAATGTTAGCTTTTTTTTTTTTTTTTTTTTTTTTTTTTTTTGAGGGTGCTAGAATCTAAATCCTGACCCTGCTTGCACAACAAACTCTCTTACTCACTGAACAATTTCTGCAGACAATTTCAGCTTATTCCTTGTGCCCATCAATCATCTTGGCACCCAATTGTATGGTAGAATTGCTGTTGTAAATAAAGGTGTGATCAATTCAATATAAGTACTCTTATAATTACCAAGAAGTGTGAACATCTAGTCATAGTGATGGGCATTGAGGTTGTGTTTGAAGATTGTTTATAGAAAGTATGTATTTGAGGAAAACTCTTTGATAACAGGAGAGTAGCTTTATTTCACTCAATGATTGGGTTTGTCACTATCAGCCACCTTTTCATACTGCTCTTATAATGGTAACTCTGCCAGAAGAGAGGGAAGTTTCACTTTTGGGAGTCATTTTGCTCCCTACATGATGCTCACCTGAAAGGCTCTTTCCATTGGTTTTGTTTTGTTTTGTTTTGTTTTGTTTTGTTTTTGTTGTTGTTGTTGTTGTTTTTGGTTTGGGTTTTTTCGAGACAGCGTTTCTCTGTGTAGCTCTAGCTATCCTGGAACTCACTCTGTAGACCAGGCTGGCCTTGAACTCAGAAATCTGCCTGCCTCTGCCTCCCAAGTGCTGGGATGTGCCACCACTGCCCAGCTATTGGGAAAATTTAGTAGAGTATCTTGCTTGTTTGCAGAATGTGAAAACTGAAATACATCTTGTGATAGTGCCAGCCAATGTTTCCACTCAGATCCAGAAGACAGTGCCCATGAAAAGGGAATTCCATTGTGAAAAGGCACCAAAACAATATGAAATAAATATGTCCCATTTGTTGCATCCTGGAAGAGGCTGAATACACTGTATAGGGAGATTTCTGAAGCCCAAAGTCAAGCCATTCTCACCAGATGAAACATGTTGGACCCCTTGTGTTGTCTGTAATGTTCATCTAGACCTGAATCCCAGTCTCTTAAGTGTGCTTTGTCATCCTATGCTTTGTTCAGATTTTCTAAGAGCTTTGCATCTAATGGTGGCCCTGGAGTTTTGAATGAATTAGCTGATGGCATTTTATGAGTTCATTGTAGCCTGAAATGAACCTCAGACATGTGATCCCAGTGCAGCAATTCTGGATTTGTTGCTTTTCACAGATACTATTTACTGGATAGGATAAGATTTGGCAGTCACTGAGTAAAAATTTTATATAAAACTTTTATTGTTCGGTATTGATAAGTTCAGTATTATTAAGTAAGTTGTACATTTGTAAATTATTCTAGTTGCAATAATAAGTACTATAGGCAGGGATATTGTTTGTGAACATAAATATAAAATCAGATTTTTTTTCTTTTTAGATTTAAAGATAATCGAAAAGATGACATTTGGCTTGTTGATGTGAGTATATAAATTTAAGTATCATTTTTGGTCTCTGTTATGCAAAGAAAACAGTTTGTTTTCTCAGATATTTCTACTTGTAATATCTTAACCTCTTAAAAGAATAAAGAAATGTGTTAAGTCAATACTGAAATCAACATAATCTCCTTAAGATATAATCTACAACTTCATTATAAGAAATAGTCTTGGGAGGTTCGGCCAGCAACTGACCAATGCAGATGTGGATGCTTGAAGCTCAGGGACCAGACTGAGCTAAGGGACCCTGGTGGGGGAGCTAGTGGAAGGACTGGAGGAGCAGAGCAGAATTGCAACACCATAGAAATGTGTATATGGATGTGGTATGTGTGCACATATGCGTGCATATTTGCAAGTGTGTATTCACTTGTGTGTGTGAGTGTACATAGTGTATGTCTGTGTCTGTGAAGGCCAGTGGTTGACATTGTGTCTTCTTCAGTTGCTCAACATCTTGTATAACATGAGACAAGCTCTTTCACTGATGGATCTCAAGATTTTCTCTATTTTGGTTACGTGTCTTGCCCGGGGGATTCCCTTTCTCTTTCTCCTGTGGACTAAGATACGTAATCTAAGTGGCATGTACCCAACTGAGTTGTACTTGTGTTTTAGTGACCCAAATTTGGATCCTTAGAGGAGTATGGCAAGGTGTTTTTTGTTTTTTTGGTTTGTTTTGTTTTTATTAGATATTTTCTTCATTTACATTTCAAATGCTATCCCTAAAGTCCCCTATACACTCCCCCGCCCTGCTCCCCAACCCACCCACTCCCACTGCCTGGCCCTGGCATTCCCCTGTACTGGGGCATATGATCTTCGCAAGACCAGGACCTCTCCTCCCATTGATGGCCAACTAGGCCGTCCTCTGCTACATATGCAACTAGATACATAGTTCGGGGGGGTAGGGGGGGAGAAGCCGGGTACTGGTTAGTTCATATTGTTGACCCTCCTATAGTGTTGCAGACCCCTTTAGCTCCTTTGGTACTTTCTCTAGCTTCTTCATTAGGGTCCCTGTGTTCCATCCAATAGATGACTGTGAGCATCCACTTCTGTATTTGCCAGGCATTGGCATAGATAGCCTCACAAGAGATAGTTATATCAGGGTCCTGTCAGCAAAATCTTGCTGGCATATGCAATACTGTCTGGGTTTGTTGGTTGTATATGGGATGGGTCCCCAGGTGGGGCAGTCTCTGGATGGTCCTTTCTTCCATCTCAGCTCTGAACTTTCTCTCTGTAACTCCTTACATGGGTATTTTGTTCCCATTCTAAGAAGGAACAAAATATCCACTCGTTGAGTCTTCCTTCTTCTTGGGTTTCATGTGTTTTGCAAATTGTATCTTGGGTAGTCTAAGTTTCTGGGATAATAATCCACTTATCAGTGAGTGCATATCATGTGTGTTCTTTTGTGATTGGGTTACCTCACTCAGCATGATATACTCCAGATCCATCCATTTGCCTAGGAATTTCATAAATTCATTGTTTTTAATTGCTGAGTAGTACTCCATTGTGTAAATGTACCACATTTTCTGTATCCGTTCTTCTGTTGAGGGACATCTGGGTTCTTTCCAGCTTCTGGCTATTATAAATAAGGCTGCTATGAACATAGTGGAGCACGTGTCCTTATTACAAGTTGGGACATCATCTGGGTATATATGGCAAGCTTTTTACCAGCCATCTTCCTACCCCTATTTAGATTTTTATATTTAAATGACGCAGAGAACTTTCAAGTTCTTGACAAAGAAATTTATTTTTGATGAAATGCTGAAAGTAAGGTCATTCTGTGAGAAGCTGGGACCAATTTTTTTTTAATTAATCATTCCATTCATTACATCTCAAATGATATCCCACTTCCCTGTTACCTGTCCACAAACTCCCCATCTCACATCCTCCCTCCCCTTTGCCTCTAAGAGGGTGCTTCCCCACCCACCCTATCCTGCCCCACCCCTCCAGCATCCCCCTGTGCTGGGACAACAAACCTCTACAGGACCAAGGGCCTCCCCTCCCATTGATGTCAGACAAGGCCATCCTCAGCTGCCTATGTATCTGGAGCCATGGGTCCTAACCCTAACCCTCCCTGTAGCCTCCTTGGTTGATGGTCTAGTCCCTGGGAGTACTGGGTGGTCTGGCCAGCTGATGTTATTCTTCCTTTGGTGTTGCGATTCCCCTCTGCTCCTCCAGTTCTCCCGCCAGCTCCCCCACCAGGGTCCCTGAGCTCCAAGCATCCACATCTGCACTGGTCAATTGCTGGCTGAACCTCCCAAGACCATTTCTTATAATGAAGTTGTGGATTATATCTAAAGGAGAATATGTTGATTTTCAGTATCGATTTAACTCATTTCTTTATTCTTTTAAGAGGTTGAATAATACCAAACACTTTCATCCCAATACTGAGCAAAATTAAATTTGGGGGTTTGCTTTAACATGTATCAAAAAAAAAAAAAAACCCAAAAACAAAAACAGTATAACCCACAAAATGGAACAAGATAGCAGGGTTGGTGACTGTTAAAGGTAGAAGATAGAGCTGAGAATGTACTGTTTTTTCTCTTTTTATTTATGTTTGAACATTTCCATAGTATTGAGTATAAAAATAAGCCTCATTTCATGAAAATTCATAAATGTTAACATATAACTCAAGAACCTAATTAAACGCTGATGATTCTGAAATGTAAAGAACTGTGATTGTAATCAATCTGACTTGTCCCTGGGCCAAACAAATCTCTCAGTGATCACCCATATCCTGCCAGTGAAGACAGTAAAATTTAGCAAACACACCTTCTGTCAGAAAACTCTTCTGTCAAATTTTTGTACTAAGAACAGATGTTTTTCATGAACACAAGTTGCAAATGGTATAGTGCATGCATGTTTATTTAGTCGTCTTATATAAATATGGACATATTTGCACAGAATTAAAGACTTTGAATCCGTTTCTATTCTAAATAAATAGTCAATTAAAATGAAGTTAAAAATACTAGTTTTGAGTTATTTATCTAGATTCATGTGTTTTATTTTGTTATATTGCCCCTTAAAACTATCTTGTCTGAAACAGATTAATATTAAGTTGCTTAAATAGATTCTTTAAACTTTTGTTTGATCTTCATGGTGATACAGCTTTTTAGTGTGTTTTCTTTCTTTTTGTGTAGTTCTATGCACCCTGGTGTGGCCATTGTAAAAAGTTGGAACCAATTTGGAATGAAGTTGGGCTTGAAATGAAAAGTATTGGTTCTCCAGTTAAAGTTGGAAAGATGGATGCTACTTCATATTCTAGTAAGCTCATAGTTAATAATTTTATTGTTCTGATAATGGAAATACTTTAATTATAACAATTTCAAGGTAAGTAGATGAGGTGTTTTGTCATGTAAAGCTATCTTAAGATTTAAGATTATATACTTCGAGTTAAATGAATTAGCCATTAAAATTTTAATATACCATGTGAGTTTAATCTTAATCATAACATAGACATACAAGCCATTGTTTTCCTACTTGAGTCCAGACTTTCATCCCAATACTGAGCAAAATTAAATTAAAAATAATATATTATGTAGGAGGCAACTACAGAAAAGTTAAATTTGTAAGTGTAAGCTGAGGAAAAAAGATAACAATAAGTAGGCATTTAAAAGATGGATCAAAAAAAATAAGTGAAGATTAGAAAGATATGGAAAGTTGAAAATAAGATTAATGAATGGGTGCAGAAACTGAATGAATCTGAGACAAGTACACAGCACCACATAAACCAAATCTGCCCTGCTCCCTGTTTTGTATACTGTTATATAGACTATTTTCATGCTCCATTGTCAAAACTGAGTCGTGACAGAAACTACATGTCCCCATAACCAAATGTTTACTAGGTGGTTTTAAGGGAAATGATAAAAGAAGAAATTAAGCTTAGAGAAGTTTGGGGTGTCATAGCAATTTGAAGAGCATGGCTTCAGAGAAAGCAAGATTGGCATTGTGAATTGCTTTTGTGTGTGATACTGGGAAAGCTTTTAAAGACCCTAAACTTTGGCTTTACTGGTAAACATTTAATTGTAATATTTCTTTTACTGGCTATTTTGAAGATTGAATGATGTGACACATGTAAACTCCTTTGTATTCAATAAGTTCGGTTCCCTTGTCTTTTACTTATGAAAGTAGAATTATGTTATATGGCAATATGTGTGCTTGCTCTCTTTAAAACAAAACAAAAATGGGAAAGGATCTTTCTTTGTAGTTCAGGCTGGCCTGGAACATTCTCTGACATCCTAGGACTCAGGTCAGTCCTCTTCCTCAGTATCCCAAGTACTAGGTTACAAGAATGAACCAACATACCCAGCTGTTTTCTGTGCACTTAATTATTATTATTAGACTATTAAATTATTATTAAACCCAGTTATAACTATTCCACCTCAGTATAATTAGCACGTGTACCATGATGTGAACAAAATACTTTGAATTTGTTGAATTATGAAAAAAATTTTCAAAAGTTCATATGTTGGGTTATTAAGTAATTATAAGAAAATGTCATGCTTTTTTTCCTTTGTGGGATTTTTTTTCCCCTTTGTGAGATTTTAATACTTAAAAAAATATTTACTCAGGGCTGGAGAGATAGCTCAGCGGTTAAAAGCACTGAGTACTCTTCCAGAGGTCCTGAGTTCAGTTCCCAGCAACCACATGGTGGCTCACAACCATCTGTAATGGAATCCGATGCCCTCTTCTGGTGTGTCTGAAGGCTGCTACAGTGTACTCTCAATTAATTAAAAAAACATTCACTCAAGTTTATATAAATATACTTTTTTTCTAAGTAAAAGGCTCATGTTACTTAGTTTTCTCAATTTAAAAAGAACTTAGAAATATTTTATTCTTTTTCTTATCAAGGCATTGCTTCAGAGTTTGGAGTTCGAGGTTATCCAACAATTAAGCTGTAAGTCAAGTGTTACATGTTTAGATCTATATTTTTAATAGTCCACTCTGCTTACATTTTATTCTAGTACTTTCTTTGGAGGGTGAAGGTTTGGGTTCAGCCATTGTTTTTAAACCAAGTGCATGAGAGACTACACTTCTATACATCTTCATATTTAAGTATTTGGTACCCATCTAATTCAGTAAATGTTTTCTGAGAGTCTACTGTGTAGCATGCACTTACAGAATAAGGTATATATTCATTATCAAAGGTCTCTTGAGGAGCCCCAATCTGTGCCTGCTTTGCCACTGCAAATCACATTTCATTCTTGTATACAGAGACTAACTTCATTAAAAAAAAAAAGAAAGAAATCAAGAGAAGAAAATTGATAGATGATCATTTTATGATAGATGATCATTTTAATCTGAGGGTATTGACCAAGTCTACAAGAGAAATTAAGTTGAAAAAAATGGTGTGGAGATTCTAAAGAGATTGTTTTACAGTGATTTTGCTGCATGTTCCTGTTATTTTCATTAGCTGTATTTTGGCACCGTGAGAAGCTAAGCAGTTGTTTTCAAAGGGTTTTGTTTTCTTTTCTTCTGTTTTTTTGTTGTTGTTTTTTTTTTTGTTGTTGTTTTTGGGGTTTTTTTGCTTTTTTTTGTTTGTTTTTGTTTTTTGTTTTAATTAGGTATTTTCCTCGTTTACATTTTCAATGCTATCCCAAAGGTCCCCCATACCCACCCCCCCCAATCCCCTACCCACCCACTCCCTCTTTTTGGCCCTGGCGTTCCCCTGTACTGGGGCATATAAAGTTTGCATGACCAATGGGCCTCTCTTTGCAGTGATGGCCGACTAGGCCATCTTTTGATACATATGCAGCTAAAGACAAGAGCTCCCGGGTAATGGTTAGTTCATATTGTTGTTCCACCTATAGGGTTGCAGTTCCCTTTAGCTCCTTGGGTAATTTCTCTAGCTCCTCCATTGGGGGCTGTGTGACCCATCCAATAGCTGACTGTGATCCTCCACTTCTGTGTTTGCTAGGCCCCGGCATAGTCTCACAAGAGAGAGCTATATCTGGGTCCTTTCAGCAAAATCTTGCTAGTGTATGCAATGGTGTCAGCTTTTTTTGTTTTTAAGTAAATTGACTTCTCTGATATTTTAAAACCCTGAAGTTTACAATTTTGAGTAAATAAATTTTTCAGGGGGTGGGGGATGTTGACATTTTTCCTTTGTGGTTTGTTTGTTTGTTTGTTTGTTTGTTTTGGAAAATGTTATTTTTCTATTACAGTGTGTATTGATGGTGCTTTCTCTTTGTTATTAGGAGTTCTGGTTTTGCTTATTGTTCTTTTTTGTACAATTGGCTAGATACAAATTTATTCATTAACAGGTTTTGTGGAAGATAGTGTAAGTTTTAAGAAAGCTATTTTTATGCCTCATTCAAGATGCATATTGGAGGTTTTGCCATTGCCAAAATATCCTACTTCCTAGTCCTTTTATTTTCCACTTGAAGGAGAGTAATTAAAGTTACTCTGATTTAAGCTCTTGATTGTAAATGTGCAAATTACTCACTTTCCAGGAGATGTATATTATAATTTTATACTACAAAGTAAATGTATTCCTATTGTGTGCATGGAGTATGGCCTCTTCATATGCATCTTAAGTTGCTGTTCCTCAGAAGACAATTGCATACTTTGTTTTACAGGAGTGTGCTGCTCTTAAAGCTTCATCTTCAGTGTTTTATACATTTTAAGTTTATGCTTTAATAGAGGGGAATTGAGACTAAATATGAAGACAGTTAATTTCCAATTCTTACCTTTAATTTTTAAGATTAAAGGGAGACTTGGCATATAATTACCGAGGACCACGGACTAAAGATGATATAATTGAGTTTGCTCACAGAGTGTCTGGGTAAGCAGATTTTACTATTTGAAAGAAAATGTATTTTAGTAGACCACATTGGATATACATATTTTAGATATTAAATGTGTTGTATGCAGTTATGAAAAATTTATAGTTATGTAGCATATGCAGTGAAATTCTATAGGTATATCATAATTTGTAGTATATGTTAATTTTGTGTTTAAGACCATTTTATGTTTAGAATTTTTCTCCAATGAATTATAATACATTTTCAAATTTTTATTATATATACAATTTATATATTTAAATTTATATCATGTAAATAAATTTATTTACAAATATATATCCTATTTATAAAGGACATCCTCAACTCCTACCTCACCCCCCTCTCAGGGATGCTTGAAACTGACTAGTACTAGATCATATGAATCTCTTTTTCTTTTTCTCAAAATACCTTGTACTTGAAGGAAGCACTTGATTTCCTTTCTTTAGTATCTAGATTTCCAGTGTTACTAACTTCTGCACTTTGAGTCCATTGACAGAGTAAGGATTATTTGCATACAAACCCTTCAATACCTTCATAAATAAGTCTGGCAACTCAAAGGGCTGTAGAATTGCAGATGGGCAGGTCGTGTATACAACATATACTGAACATAGGGATGATTCACTGGCTTTCTATGTACTCTTTGAGGGAAACGAGTATATAGTAGGGTTTCCCATTACTCAGAACTGTGCACAGTTTAATTTACAAACTGTTTCCTGTGGAAGTTTCTACTTAGTATTCTCAGACCATAGTTGTAATGGGTAATTGGAAACATGGAAAATGAAATTAGGAAAATCAGTTAGCAACTTCATGAATCTTTTTTTTTTAACTTTATGAGTCTTAATTTTTATTATGTTGGTTTGCCGTATATCAACTTATATTTCTTGTTCTCTAATTTTAGAGTTTTAAGAGAAGCCCAGAATATAATTGTTCTTATAGACTTGGGATTTCATCCCTAGTATGTGGTGCTAAAAATATTTTTTTAATTGCATCTAAGTTAATTTTCCTTACTATCACATGTTTTTTAATCTGCAATGTATTCTAGCAGTTTTTGTTTAGTAAGTGACATAGCTAAAACCCAGTGAGCCATTTGCATTGAACTACAGATCTTTGACTTATTGCTTATCAAAAAGTAGATTTTTCCACTCACGATTCCTGATGATTTGAATGTTACTTTTTTAAACGAAATGTCTATGTCTTACTCAGATGTAGAGAACATCAGTGTTTATAATTATATGTTTGTATCTTTTTGAAAAATATTTGTCAAGATCAGTTAATCTATATTGGCCTTGAAGTTCTAGGCACTTTAATAGCTTGAGAAAATATATTGGTAAATAAATAGCTTGAGATTAAAACAGGATAGGTTTGTTGTGTAAAATAATGCCTCAAAATACTTGTAAATGCACAGAATTAGAAATGATCCTTATTAGAGTTTGTGATGCATATACATATAATTTCAATTGTATTTTTTTCATTGTGATTGCATGTTTCTCTTCATTTTCTCTGTGAATAAATAAATTTTGAAATGAGTTTATTTGAAGGAAGTGGGGCCAGGAATAAGCACTTGATTCTCATGGCTTCAGATAGCTTTGTATTTGGCAGTTATCGAATGCATTTTTCCTTAACCCTAGGAAGGGATTCTCCTGATGTGAAAGTACCTCTAGAGTAGAGGCAATTTCATGGCTCAGTTCCAGAGTTGCATCACGTCCTGGTTAATTACGAAGGATTGAAACAGAGGCAGGGAAAGTGATGCAATGACCTTAAGAATTGTGTGTTTTAAAAGTGTTCACTTTTACAAAATAGGTTCTGTTTATTTGTATGTTTTGTGGACTGAAAGTATAATAATCTATACTAAATTTTTAAAAAGAAAGCATTTATTTATTTCTTAACTGTTTTATAAGTAACTTTTAGTGTAATTAATTTATTTACTTGTTCTTTTAAAATAGCTATAATAAATTTTATAGCATAGTTTACTCTTTGTGATAGAGTAACTATTGTTTCCATTTTATTTTTCTGAAAATAGTAATATAATTGGAAGCTTAAGGCTTTGACCTCTGTAGGATACTTAAGAAGTATGTAATATTTAAACTGACACATATTATATAAATATTAATCCTTGTAGACTCCTGAGATACTATTTCATGATTTGGTTCTGTAAATTTGCTTTTGAAACTGAAATAATTTTCACGTGAATTGTCTTGCTTTTAGCCAAAGACTGTAAGCAGATGATCATTCTGTGTCTCATTAATCAAAAACTAATATTGATGATGTCTAAAAGATGTATTTGGAACTGGCAGATTTAATTTTGGGTACTACATAAAGTGTTACTATGCAATACACAAACACCATAGGCTGAAATTTTACTTGGGTGGGCTTGGTGCTATATTTAAGTGCAGATAAACATTGCTAAAGCATTAAATATAATCAGCTGTCACATAAATGTGAATAAAATGTGCACTACCTTTAGCTCATACCCATTTGTTTTGTTTTCACACAGGGCTCTAATTCGGCCTCTTCCAAGTCAACAAATGTTCGACCATGTACGGAAGAGGCACCGTGTATTTTTTGTTTATATTGGTGGAGAATCACCCTTGAAAGTATGAAATTATCTTTTTCTTCCACATAAACAAACATATTGTTGTAATTTATTTGCTGTGAAGCTGTGATTTTACCAAAACCTTAAAGTAAAATATTTTAGTTCATCTAAGTATTTTTCACAACGAAAATACTTTCAATCTCTCTTACTAAATTTGCGATTATGAAAGTGAAGTAAGTAAAAATTTGGGTAAATATTGCCTACCTTAGTATTTCTTATGTTACTGACCAGATTATTTAATTTTGCATCACTTTTTAGCCCTTTAAGTGAAAGACTGAAAACTGCAATGCAAATGTTACCTTTTTAAAGCAAAGCACTATGCCTGTTTACTTAGGTGTGTGTTTGTACATACCTTCTTTACTGCCATCACTATCGTCATTATTCATCATTGCTGATCTCTGTTAAGAAACCCAAACTGACTTAGTTCATAATTCATTAACTCTCTTTGAAAGGGAGAATAGGAGCACTTAGTTGCAGTGATTATTTACCTTGACAACAGTGTTATTTGGTTTGGCTATAGTTTCTTCTTTCACTGAAAGGTGACATGGTAGGAAATTCTCCTACTGCTTATAGATAGCTTTAATTATTAAATGGGAAATAAATTGTGATCTTTTATATTTAAGATGTCCTCTTTCTGTTTGTGTTATCATAGGAGAAATACATAGATGCTGCTTCAGAGTTAATTGTATATACATACTTTTTTTCTGCCTCAGAAGATGTGGTTCCTGAGGTAATATTTAATATTTGATTTAATGATAATAATTTATTCATAAGAATTATGATTTGATTTTACATGTCAGATTTATTCATAATGTTGTATGAAAAGAAAATTTTTTACTATTGATGTCGGATTATTTAGGGACTTTTTTCTCTGAAAGAATACTAGTAAGCAGTGATATGCATCAAACCCCAAAAACACTTAAAAGTAGTAAGTTATGTATATGCTGCAAATACAGTCTTTTCCTGGTTTCTCACACCAACAGCAAATAAATAAATATTACAAAAACAGAATTCCAGAGATGCCACCAAAAAGTAAATGGACAGTGTAAGAGTTGGGATATGTTGGGGTGGACAACTGTTCTACATTTTTTCAATCCAAAAATAAAGGAAAAAAGGAAGGTATGTGTGAGTAGAAAATAGTTGAACTGAAACCTGCCTCATGCAGGTTTATGGATAGAATGTGTCAGAAACAAGGAAGAGATAAGTACAAGACAAGTACAAGACAGTGCAAGTACATTCCCAAGGAAAGAGCATACCTTACATATTTGAGAAACAACACAATAGCCAGTGTTCCTACAGTACTGTGAGAAGGGGATAGAAGCAAGCAGAAGACAGTTCTGTTGTGTATGTCACAGTGTATATAATGAAGTTGAAGTTCATAAGGAACTCAAGTCTGTTCATTTAAAAATGTTTAGAGTACAGTGCAGTAGACAGAAAATAGATCCAGAGATCAGTTGCTTAAGAGTCAATATGCAGAAGACTATGAAATAAAGCGTCCTTTAGGACAATGGTTCTCAACCTTCCTTATGATGCAGTGCTGAAATATAGTTCCTCATGTTGTAGTGACCACCAACCATAAATTTTCATTGCTACTTCATAACTATAATTTTGGTAGTTATGAATCATAATGTAAATATCTGATATGCAGGATATCTGACATACAACTGCTGTGAAATAGTTTATCCCCAAAGGGGTTAAACCCTCAGGCTGAGAACCACTGCTTTTTTTTTTTTTTTTAGATATTTTCTTTATTTACATTTCAAATGTTAACCCCTTTCCTGATTTCCCCTCCGAAAACCCCCTATCCCATCCCCCCTCCCCCTGCTCACCAACCTACCCATTCCCACTTCCCTGTCCTGGCATTCCCCAACACTGGAGCATCAAGCCTTCTCAGGACCAAGGGCCTCTCCTCCCATTGATGTCCAACAAAGCCATCCTCTACTACATATGAAGTGGAGCCATGGGTCCCTCCATGTGTGTACTCTTTGGTTGGTGGTTTATTCCCTGGGAGCTCTGGGGATACTGGTTGGTTCATATTGTTGTTCCTATTGTTATTCCTCCTATGGGGCTGCAAGCTTCTTCAACTCCTTCAGGCCTTTCTCTAGCTCCTCCATTGGGGACCTTGTTCTCAGTCCGATGGTTGGCCGAGAGCATCCACCTCTGTATTTGTCAGGTACTGGCAGAGCCTCTCAGGAGACAGCAATCTCAGGCTTCTGTCAGCAAGCACTTGTTGGCATCCCCAGTAGTATCTGGGGTTTGGTGACTATATATGGGATGGATCCCCAAGTGGGGCAGTCTCTGGATGGTCTTTCCTTCAGTCTCTGCTCCACACTTTGAATCTCCTCTCATGGGTATTTTGTTCCCCCTTCTAAGAAGAACCGAAGTATCCATACTTTGGTCTTCCTTCTTGAGCTTCATGTGGTTTGTTAATTGTATCTTGGGTATTCTGAGCTTCTAAGCTAATATCCACTTATCAGTGAGGAACCACTGCTTTCTTACATATCTAGGATTTTATATTATAAATGGAATTCTGAAATGATTTCAGCTTTTTGAGGAACCTCTATTTTTGTCAATCTAAATCCACTCCAGTTTTACCAGTTTGATGTAAGACATTTTTCAGAGCAGATCATGTTCATACCCTTAATTTGTCATGTCTCCTTTTTTAGATATAATTATTAATTTTTATATTTATAGTCAAATCCCTTTTTAGCACACAGGTATGTGATTTTTCACAAATTTTTGTAACTACTATCTCTTGAAGTTGTAGAATTACCTGGACATGAGAGGCAGGAGCTCAAGACCAGCCTGTGCTACATGAGACTTTATTTTTAAAAAGAAAAAACTGAAAACATCGAAAACAGACCCAGCACCCACTTCAATGTGATAGTAGACATCAAAGAATATAGGAAAGAGAGATGGAACTAGATTATCTCCTTTAAGCCCTTCCAGGAATGACCACTGCATTCCTTTGAAAGGGATCAAAGTCTCATGCTGAAAATAGAAACTTTATATCATTTTGGTGGGAGAGTGTCTAATAGCTGGTGGATCTAGTCATAGTTGGAAACTTTTTAACTACCTGAGGTGTGGGTTTTTTTAATATATATAAAACATGTCATTTTTGTCATAATGCAGCATTATCATAAGATCATTTATCATATTGCCTCTATGCTAAGATGTACCTGAATTCCTTTATTTACTATTATTTTCATGTTTCATTTACTCATGGGTAATTGCCTAGCCAAATTATTTGTCTTCTGATTGTCATAATTTTACTCTTTTGAAATACTTACAAAATAGGCTCTTTTAGATGATTCCTTATGAATGACAATTGTGTTTTAAGAAGTAGTTTGGGGAGTACTTGTTACCTAATGTTATTCAAGTTATCCTGTGAGGTAGATACTGTCACAGGCTTTATGTTTCTAGGCTGAGGCAGTTGACCCTAAATGAAGTGACTGAGTATAACATAGCTGGTGAGTTGGTGGGGTGACATCCTTAGGTCCTGCTGTCCTGTGCTTCAGAATCGACTCCGTCTTTTCCTACTCAGAATGCTGTTCATGGTCTTTTAGAAACTCTTAAGAGTAGTCCTTGCTTTTTCTTATATCAAGCATGATGCTTCCAGGGAGGTATCTGAAAACATTCAGATATAAAATTTGGCTGAATACACTAGCAAGCGTTGGCTGAAAGGACCCTGATATAGCTGTCTCTTGTGAGACTAGGCCGGGGCCTAGCAAACACATAAGTGGATGCTCACAGTCAGCTATTGGATGGAGCACAGGGCCCCCAATGGAGGAGCTAGAGAAAGTATCCAAGGAGCTAAAGAGATCTGCAACCCTGTAGGTGCAACAACATTATGAACGAACCAGTACCCCGGAGCTCTTGACTCTAGCTGCATATGTATCAAAAGATGGCCTAGTCGGCCATCACTGGAAAGAGAGGCCCATTGGACTTGCAAACTTTATATGCCCCAGTACAGGGGAATGTCAGGGCCAAAAAATGGGAATAGGTGGGGAGGGTAGGGGGGACTTTTGGGATAGCATTCTAAATGTAATTGAGGAAAATGCGTAATAATAAAAAATATTTAAAAAAATAATAAAAAAAAATTTGGCTGAACTTACTAAAAGTGTACCCTTTTTAGTCTTGAGTTGTTGTGTGTATTTTTTTTTCTTGTTTGTTTCAGTGCTTTTGAAATTGTGGTTACTAATTGAATTGCTAGTGTTAAAACTTAAATTTCTAATGTGTTTCTGCAGTACGTGACGCTGAAAGAGATGCCTGCTGTGCTTGTTTTCAAAGATGACACTTATTTTGTTTATGATGGTAAGTTCTAATTGTTTATGATGGTAAGTTCTAAAGCTTTAACTCGTATAAAGCCTTTCATAATTAAAACATTGTTATAAGGAGGCATTTATAAAAGATTTTGTAAGTGCTACCAGTGTTGCATTTGGTAGAGTGATCTTTTAACCCTTCAGTAGTTTTCTAATCCATGTACTTTCATCATTAGTTGCTGACAATGATTTTGTGTGTGTGAGTGTGCGTGAGAAATCATTAAGATTTCCTAAGAAATCTTAAGAAATGAACTGTATTCTATTTCTAAGCATTAAATGTTCAGACTTAATTTTAGGAGGGTAAGTTTACTTTCATTATACATAGATAAATAAAACATCCTCAGCAGAATGGAACTGTTATACCCTGTTTAGGTATTTCTCTCCCTCTGTCAGAAAACATTTCCTAGAAGTAAATATTTCATTTCATTTAAATTTTATTTTGATATCTTTCATACATCATAAAATGAATGACATAATAAAACCCTAGTACTCATAGTAATATAGATGGTTAACAGGACCTTACTGCAGTTGCTTTAGTTGTATTGTTTCTCTTTTGAAGCATTTCAAAGCAAATCCTAATGGCATTTTGTCAGTGTCTCATTAATCTTCTTTTTTATAAATGTGGGCTATATTTTTAGCTCACTTGGTTATTGAACCACTGGGGAGGAAAAAAGTCTTTTCATTGTTTTAGTCAAGGAACATGTTATTTTGATAACTGAGCTGAGAAAACTCAGCATCTCTATTTTTTTTTAACTGTGTTTAGTTGAACTAAGTTCTTGATATATAATTGTCATTACTGCATGCTATACATTACTATACATTAGGTGTATTCTATTACTTAGTAAAGTAAAAAAAACACTTAATATTACATTGTTATTTTTATCCTTTAAATGATTTGTGCAATGGATAGTATGGCAGATAAATGTCATACATCACTTGAACATTAGATAAGGAGATCTATGAACAGCAAGTTTGTTCACTGGCTCATTCATTCAGGGGATAGTTATTGAATGTTTACAATTATCACCAAACAGTCAAATGAACATGAGAGGAACTTGTGCATATAAAAATAGGAGAAAGAAAAGAACCCATATATGTGTCTTTACTTACATTCTTTTTGATTATGGAACTGCTAGCAGAAGTGCTCAGTCTTTGTGCCTGCCTAAAGAAAGTCCGTCTCCTTTCACCTCACTTCCTACTTCAGATGTCTTTGTGCCTGAGAGGGTATTGTGCATGTCCATCTTTGTTGCCAAATTTTGAACCTGCCTGAAGCCTTCAGGTGGACAATAGATCACATAATACCTCAGACATTTATTCTACTACTGGTTATTTATGAATCTGGAACCATTTGGATACTACTACAGGGATAGTTTTTTCTGAAGAGTTTCAAATTCATCATGTTGTACATCCCTTAGGAAATTTACTGTTACCATGGAATGAAGATCCTGGCCTAGTAATCAACTTGTAGTTTTAGGTTCCGTTTTCTAATTTCTAAATCCAGCCCTAAATAATTTCAGTTTTTACAAATTTATTTTACAGATTTGGTTGCTTAAGATAGTTTATTTAGCAGTGTGACAGGAAAGTAAAAGCACTCCTTTCAGTCAATGAGTACAGTGTAGTCGATAAAAGACCTTTACTTCTAATGGTTTCTTCATGCCCTTGTCCTGTTTCCAAAAGTATTTCAGAACAATATTTTTAATCAAGATATAATTTCCTGTCTGCCTAGATAAGGAAGTATTTAACGTTGAAATGCAGCTAATGTATGTGTATGTTTAAGTTGTAGTTATGAGAAAGAATTGTAAATAAGATAAAAATCTAATAAGCAGGAGCAAAGAAGTTACAATACAAATTACCCACAATGATAAGAACCAGGTAACACCTTCACTAGGCTGTCATTTAGGAATATATGTTTTCATTTGATCATTTTGTCACTATCTTTTCAATTTTGCTTTTCAAATGAATGTTCAGTTTATAATAACTATGTATTATAATTTTTTAAAATTTATAAGTGGACTTTATTAATATATTGCAAAATATACTTTATTCACTTTGCTAGATTGAGACATAACTATCTTGTACTCTGATGTATTTCTTTTGCTTTGTTTCAAGAGTATGAAGATGGCGATCTGTCCTCATGGATCAGCAGAGAGAGGTTTCAGAACTACCTTACTATGGATGGTTTTCTCCTGTATGAACTTGGAGACACAGGTAAGAAGCAGATGGCCATTCCTGTTTCATTATAGAATTTTTCTTTAATTGAATATGTATTTACTGGTTCTTTTAAGACTGTATTTCCTAATCAAAGTAGACTTATGTTTGCTAGTTCTGCTTTCAAAGAATTGAGGCTTATAATACCATGGATATGTACCCTCATAAGATGATCAGTGTAGCGAAAGAGAAGGCTAACTAACAACTGATGGTGATGAGGAAGGCAGGGAATGAGGGAAAAACAACAGAAATCATGAAGCTACTGGTTAAAGTAAAGCCTTCTCACCATCTTTTGAGGTCTGCTGTTACTTGTGAGTGGGAATTGGTCATATTGTTCATTGCTTAAGGTTCTATGGTAGAAATTGACAAAGCAAGAAAATAAATAGAAGTATGAAAGTTTACAGCACATAGAAAGTTTAAAAGTTATAAAAAGTTTTCTTAGGAGAGTATTATATAAATTTGGACTAATTAAAAGTGGAACAACTTGAACCGGACGTGGTGGTGCACTCCTTTAATCCCAGCACTCGGGAGGCAGAGGCAGGCGAATTTCTGAGTTCGAGGCCAGGTTGGTCTACAAAGTGAGTTCCAGGACAGCCAGGGAGGGCTACATAGAGAAACCCTGTCTCAAAAAAAAAAAAAAAGTGGGGGAACTAGGCAAAACAAGAGGTTGGGGATTACGTTAGCTGTAAACCAGTTCTCCCCTGAGCTTGGGGTAGGAAGTCTCACTGTGGAGGTCTGAGGGAAGCGCTTGCGCCAGATAGACGCCGCACCGTCATCATGGGCAAGGGTGACCCCAACAAGCCACGAGGCAAAATGTCCTCATACGCCTTCTTCGTGCAGACCTGCCGGGAGGAGCACAAGAAAAAGCATCCCGACTCTTCAGTCAACTTTGCCAAGTTCTCCAAGAAATGCTCCAAGAGATGGAAGACCATGTCTGCAAAGGAAAAGTCGAAGTTTGAAGATTTGGCCAAGAGCAACAAAGCTCGTTATGACAAGGAAATGAAAAACTATGTTCCTCCCAAAGGGGATAAGAAAGGAAAGAAAAAAGATCCAAATGCTCCGAAGAGACCACTGTCTGCCTTCTTCCCTGTTTTGCTCTGAAAATCACCCAAAGATCAAAATTGAACACCCTGGCCTGTCTATTGGAGATACTTTGAAGAAACTGGTTGAGTTGTGGCCTGAGCAATCTGCCAAAGATAACTGTATGAGCAGAAAGCAGCTAAACTAAAAGAGAAGTACAAAAAGAATATTGCTGCATACCGTGCCAAGGACAAAAGTGAAGCAGGAAAGAAGGGTCCTGGTAGGACAAAAGGCTCAAAGAAGAAGAATGAACCAGAGATGAGGAAGAAGAGGAGGAAGATGAAGAAGAGGAGGATGAAGAATAAGTGGCTGTCCTAAAGTGTGGAGTGTGTGTGTTCAGGCAATTATTTTGCTAAGAATGTGAAATTCAAGTGCAGCTCAACATTAGCTTCAGCATAAAAACTGAACAGATTTTTTTATAGCTGGTGATATTCTTTGTAGGGAAAATACTTTTTAAAAAGTTTGTAGCTTTTTCAGGGGCTACAACGTACAGTTAGATTTAAAGCTTTTGATGATGAATGTTTCTAAATATTTAATGGTTTCTTTAATTTCTTATGGTAGCAAAAAAAATCTTCATAGGGATTTGTATTAACAGAAAAAAAATTTTTTAGGATGTTACATTTGTTTGTTTGTTTTAATTTGTAATAAAATAATGCTTTTTTTTTAAGTGGGACAACTATTGTTACCACATGTGTCTCCTCTCATGGTTACATGGTCATGAAATGGAAATGCAGTTATAGGGAAGAGATATTTGAAAACTAAATAAAAACAAGAAAAATTAAGCACTAACTAGTACATGAAATACGTCAAGAAATAATCCTATGGACTGTTGTTTTCAACAGAAAGCTAACAGTAAGTTGAGATTATATAGTTAGTATTAGAGATGTAGTATGCAGACTGAGATTAGGAAAAGCATCAAAATAATGTCCAGTGACACTTAATTTTTTTAACTTAACCCTACATTTGTATTCCTTCCCCAAGTGAAATATTTTAGTATGTTTAGGTATATAATTTCATTTAACTTTCTTCATAAATCTGAAAAACTTGTTTTCCTAAGATAAATGAGAGTTTCTTGAAGTTCAGTTACATAGGTGGTACACAGTGGGATCTTGACTTTGTCCTCCAGGGCTTGGTACCGTGCTGAGAACATAACATCTTCAACCCAAATCAATGCCATCAGAATACCACTGCTCTGTTACTACACTATTCTACCCTCCTGAACATTATCAGTAGGCATATAAGTTACTGTTTTACTACTACTACAGGAACAGTATGTCACTCAAATTTTATTCTATATGCCATTACTGGTGAAATTATAACAGAAAATTACCACACAAAAATCATTTCCTGTTATAAACTATTGTTTGGGGGGGGGGTTAGCAACAATTTTTAGTAAACTTTTTAAAATCAATGTCTTCTTTATGGTATAGCTTTCCACAAATACTGTGTCAGTCTGTGGATTGTATAAAATTTAATAGAGAAATTATAGAAAATGTATTATTATTTACCTCCTAGAGGTAGAAGAAATTTTTCATTTGTAAGTAACTAATTCACTGGTCCAGGCTGCAAGCATTATACCATAAGATGTTGGGTTAATTTTATGTACCATATAAATGATGATTGGAGTTAAAGTTTAGAAAGATTTTATGATAGTTCACATTTACAGGAGAAATATTTGACAAGTGTAATAATAGTTATACATATTCAGTTCATTGAAAATGAAAGGTATTATTCTTAATTTCAGGAAAGCTTGTGGCCATAGCAGTTATTGATGAGAAAAACACATCACTTGAGCATACCAGGTATGGTTGCTTTGAAATGGATTTAAGCTTTAAGTGTCATCCAGATCAGCTCTTTGTATAATCTCTTTAGAGTATCTTGTTTTGTCTGTAGTTCTTAGGTAAGGCAACAGATATTGTAATGAGATAATTTAAACTTTTAAATTGAAGAGGTGAAATATTTACATATTTGTTCTTCCATAGATTAAAGTCAATTATTCAGGAAGTTGCTAGAGATTTCAGAGACCACTTCCATAGGTATGTGCATGTGTTCTGAAAAGTTGTCTTTGTTTGAAAGGTTGTCTTTGTTGAATTTGGCATTACAGTGAGGTAAACCAAAATTTGCATCCCTAATCTTTAAAATTTAAATCTACATCTGAGATGCTCTAAGGGCTAAATGCATGGACTCTGACATGACACTAAGCGAAAAATTCCACACCTGCCTTCCCATGATAGTAGTCAGAACACAAAATCACTTTTATACAATTGTGTGAAATTTCCTTCAGGATATGTGTATAAGGAATATATGGAGAAAACTTGAATTCTGTAATTAACACTTTGGTTCCTGCCCTAGGGAGCTCATCATTTATGTGAAAATGTTCCAAACCATGAAAATTTTCAGAAGTTTCAAGCATATTTGATCCTAGGCTTTCAGATAAGACAGTCCATATGAAAGGTGAATCAAGAATTGATTGACTTGGAGCTTCCCGTCAGCATAAGGATACATGCATGCCACATCTTTCAAGTTAGAGTAGCTTCATTTATATTTCATCCCATTCGTGCTTCCTGAGAGTGTTTGACATATGTTTTATGGTAGGAAAATATGGACATAAAATTGTAATTTGGAGACAATTTAAATGAACAGTCACATGTTAGGTAGATGATTATAACAAATTTTCAGAAAAAATTAATAGAATAAAACATTTACTTGGGAATAAGAATTTTTGCTGTATTTCAAATGTTTGGGTTTGTTGCTGCTATCAAAAACAGCAATAGAAACTTCTAGGATTCATTATTTTCTTCATATTTCAAATCTACCAAAAGCTTATTGTGCAATTCTCCTGGTACATGGTAGCTGACCTTTTCTAAGTGGTCCTATTTCATAGTAAATCACCTTTCCTAGTATTTTACTTGCAGTACATTTCTTCTCTGCCTTTTAAACCTGTATACAATGAGGTGATGTCCAGGGTTTGTTGTTGCTGATCGTGTACTTGCTTATTAATAGAACATAGTCTTAGAGCGTAGGGGTTTCTATGTTCATTATTATATGCTTACCAATTTCTGGTTTGTACTATGTTCCACTTTTCTTTTAATCTAATATTGTCCTCTTTCCTTCTTTCTCTTTGTTGCTGCTGTGTTTCAAAGAGATTTTCAGTTTGGCCATATGGATGGAAATGACTATATAAACACTTTGTTGATGGAGTAAGTAAAGTGTTGATGGTTTTGATAGCAGTTTTTCTACTTTGATATCTAATTTTGAGAGATAGGAAGTGACTTAATTAGCTGGAAATAAGCATACCAAAACTACTTGTCATTTTCTGGTGCTGACCACATTATAGATAACCATGATGAGCCATCATGTGGTTGCTTGGAATTGAACTCAGGACATCTGGAAGAGTAGCCAGTGCTCTTTACTGCTGAGCCATCTCAGTAGCCCCAGAGATTTAATATCATTCTTTAGTATAGAAGATAATTTCCCACTTCGGCATTATAACGTAGTGTTCTCAAATCATTCTATAATGTGTAACATTTGTAGTTTTTATAATATAAGCTTTAATAATTTTAATAGGTAATTATGGTCTGGTAAGGTTGTTCACTATATAGGCACTTGCTCAGAAGCCTGACAACTTTAGTTTAATCCCTATATAGAGACCCAGTTCCTGAGGGTTGGCTGACTTCCACATGTAATTATTAATACTTGAAGTAATTGACACTAGTATTTTTCAATTTTAAAAATCATCAATAGATTGATACACCTGTAGAATAAATTTTAGTTATTTTTACCCCCATTCCCTTCGATTTTCTCCCACACTTCCCTCTGAAACACTTCTGCCCAGTATGTCTGACCCAACTTAATTTAATTTGAGTTATTTGCATGAGTGTATGGTAGGTTATTGCTTGGAACATTTGTAACATCAGTGAAGAAAATGATAACCTTCTGACCCAACAGCTATTAACTGCCAGTAATCACACAGGAAGGTATAGGACTTCATAGTCTTTCCCCACCCCACCCCCCCATGCATGGTATAATCCTGGCAGACTAAGTCTCATGCAGAACTTGTGCAGATAGCTATAAATTCATACTTGCAACAGCTTTACTATGTGCAGAAGTCAACTTTTTGCTGCACATCTCCCCATTCTCTCTTATATTTTTTCCTTTCATCCTCCTTGCCAATTGTTCCCCAAATCACAATAAAGTTTTAGTACAAAAAAAAAATAGTAAAAAAAATTTATATATTTCTTATTGCCCATTTATTGTTTATAGAAGTTGTAAGGTTGATCTTGTATAAACCTAAGAGAAAAGATATTCTGTATAGTCTTATAGAAAAAATACCCTATAATAGAAATATAGTTTTGTAGTACATGTGATAAGAATTTGATAAGACCCTTTTTGAAATCTTCAGTGAGTAGATAGATTTATTTTAAAAAATGTTTTGCAACATTGCACAGCAGATTTGTTTCGATAACTAACATCATCTGAAATGATAGTATCTAACAGTAAACACTTAGTTTACATAGTTTAGTCAGTTGTGAAATAGTAGAAAATCTGAGCTCAAATTACAGTCATAAGATCATAGCTTAAGTTGTTAGTTTGAAGGGTATGATAAGTTTTAGTCTTTTGGTTTTTTGGTTTTGTTTGTTTTGTCTCTGACAAATACCTGAGGGAAACATTTTAAAGGAGGTAAATTGGCTCCAGTTTATAGGTCTCAGACAATGTTGGTGGGTTCCATTGGATTCAGTTTAAATAAGGCAGAGTATCATGATAACTGGAATGTGTGGCTGATACTCCTCACCTTAGGTGACCAAGAAGTAAAAGTAGAGGAAAAGGAAAGGAAGCAAGATAAACCATCAAGTGCATGTTGCCAGTCACATCTAGCTAGGCTTAACTGTTGAAGATTCCCTGCTTACAAAGATAATATCACCAGTTGAGGACCGAGCCTTCCACACATGAGCCTGTCCAGGCCACTTTATATTCAGGTCATAACAATAGGGCTTTCTGTGCTAGGGAATGATCCTCTTTGATGAATGTTTAAATATATTGGAAAAATATGTATCCTGTTGTTGGGTAGAGTGACAGTAGACTAGAGAATTCACAGTAGTGTTTATTCAACATGTATATGTTTACTCAAATATAAAAGGTATCATTCTAGCCGGGCGGTGGTGGTGCACGCCTTTAATCCCAGCACTTGGGAGGCAGAGGCAGGTGGATTTCTGAGTTCGAGGCCAGCCTGGTCTACAAAGTGAGTTCCAGGACAGCCAGGGCTACACAGAGAAACCCTGTCTCGAAAAACCAAAAAAAAAAAAAAACAAAACAAAACCATTCTAAATGTTTAGCTTGAATTTTCTCATGTAATTGTGTAGCAAGTTAGGAATTATTAATTTCCATATTTTACAAGAAAAAATATTTACATGTAAGAAGCTAAATTTCTGGACTAAAATCTTGCAATGTTAAGAGAAAGTGCCAGAATCAAACAGTATGGGTCTAGAGATATCTTCTTGCCTATCTGGGTTTCTGAGTACCATCTAAAACAGGGCTAAATGTTATCAGTATTGCATACAGTACGATTCAGAAATTTATACTTTGCATAGCACAGATTTTATTCTTATATTTAATCACTGTTACTCGGGTGTTGGTTTTTAGGTTATTTTCATACAATATTAGTTTATGATAGATTTTATGCACACTTTGAAAAGTTCTTGTAGACCACAGTGGTAAAGATATTAAAAATCTCTTTTCTTCTCTAACTATAGCTCCTAAGATATAAATGAGGAGTAAGATATTTGTTATTGCTATGCTTAATATAAGTTTTGATTTCTTTTTTTTTTCTTTTTTCTAGCGAATTAACAGTCCCAACAATAGTTGTACTGAATACTTCAAACCAACAGTACTTTTTGCTAGATAGACATATTAAGGATGCGAGCGACATGGTCCAGTTCATTAATAGCATTTTGGATGGTACAGTACCAGTAAGTAATTCAGGTCCATTTCAGAGAGATAAATGGGAGAAGGCAGAGGAGAAACTAGCAGTTCTTTACCTTTAATCCTAAGAAGAAAGGGTTAGGGTTAGAGGGAATCAGCTTCATCCCACTGCTTTCTCCTGTCTCAGTCAGCCTATTAGAAAGGTTTTGTATGACAGAGGCTCACAGGTGCAAATGTCCCTTGAAGTGTTACTTGAGACACCTTTGCTTGTCACAGTAATGGGAAAAGCCTCTAATGTTGGACTAGAGATAGTAAGAAATTTGTGATGTGGGATAATAGATTTTAGAGAATTTACCCTTTTGGATCAGTTGAATTAAGGACAACTGAAATAAGTTAGCAGAAATTATTTTCTATTTCCTAATAAAAGCTGTGAACAATCACAGTTTTCCAACCATCAAGAAATGTATTGAGAATCAGAGGTTCAGAAAAGAGTTTTAAAAATAATCATGTGAAAGAATTGTCATAAAGACTATACGATTTTAATTTTCTTACTGTAATATTTCTTAGACTACCTATAACTCATATTAGCAGACAAAAAAACCTGCTCAGATGTGATTAGCATACATCTTAATTAAGTGGGAAGAAAAATCCAGAAGGATCTTTGTTGCTTCAATGATAATTTAATTACTGTTTTCTTACATTTTTGTTTTAAGTTTTATACAAACTTTGAAAAGTCAACATTGCATACCTGTCATAGTTTAAAGTCAGTAAATTTGTGAAACTCCCTTAGTTACATAGCAAGTAGCAATATTGGTATTGTGTAGAAATGGTATTTTGATTGAAAGAAATTGAGTTGTAGTGGTGTGAGCCCTTTTGTTTGTGATTTAGTAAAACCTGATCAGACTTTCATAACAGATTTCATTAGTCCTAAAGTTTAGCAATGCAAAGAATGGGCCAGACTTCTGGGATAGCTAGATGCCAGGGTTTGATATCCCCAGGAACCCTGTTAAGCTCTGTCTGCATGAGGATGTTCCTAGGAAAGTTTCTGCCTCAATGTGGCTAAGCAACCCAGAGAAACTCAAAGCTTGTCCAAGCCTGGCGAGGGTGGACCAGCTTCAACAAGCCACAAAGATCATGAATAAAGGCAGAGTGAATTTTAGAATATGTTAACATGATAAGATAGGAAAGGACAAAAGAGGGTCTTAACTATTTAACATGAATTTTGGGGATTACGTATGTAATATTTTATAAGTCAACACTTACCTCCAGTAACATGGTTATGTAACATAAAAATGAACTACTAATATGTGCATAATATGTTTTATTCTTATTAAATTGAAGGCCCAAGGAGGTGATAGCATTTTTCAGAGATTGAAAAGAATAGTATTTGATGCCAAATCTACAATTGTGGTAAGTTCTGACAGTATCTTCAATAGCTGAAAAATTTGGGGTTTTCAATCTGCTCTCTCTTTACACTTGCCTTCTTTCTTTTGCACTTTATTTCTCTAAATTGCTGGCTTAAATTGTAGAATCAAAATGTGTCTCTAACAGTGCCTTCCTTCATTTGTTCATCCCAGCTGTCTTGCTAGCTGCTCCATGCTGCTTTTCATTTGTTGAGACCAAGGCAACCATGAAAATGTAGCTAGCCTTCTTTATTGATAAGGAGTAAATTTGAGTAATCTGAATAAATCCATACATAGCATCCATCTGTTTAGCAGTCACATTTGTTTTCCTGTTTCTACCCAAATGGATTAGCCACTTGCTATTTTGTCCACCAGCTGCCCTCATTTTCACCTAAGTCCACACCTCCTCTCAACAGTCTACAGTACATTCCTCATACCACAGTGTCACAGTGGCCATCAGTTCTGAGCACTTTCTTTCCCCTTTCCTGTGATACACATCAGAAGATCCCATCCATCTGAGTACTTTCCTTACTGGCTTTTAAATATTGTTGAGACTTTTTAAGGCTTGGGCTAGTTGTCATAAGTTACCTTGCTCTGCTTTTTTTCTCACTCATCTTTAAATTTCCCTCTTACTCTGAATCAATCCAAAATGGTCTTTTTGTTTTCTGGATTCCTCCAGAGACAAAGACCCAACCCATTAAATACATCTTACAGTAAAACTCATTCAGTAAAATTATTTTTCTGACAACTGAGGAAATAACACATAACATAAAATGAACTAGTAAGTTAGTGTGGCTTTACTAGCAACAACATGACTCATGTTAAAATGTCATGTGAAGAGAATATGTATAGGGCTATAAGTAAATGGCTGTTAAGAGCTGGTACCTTTTTACAGGAAATGAACCCAAGTTCATTTCCGACCTACAGGAGATCTGACACCTCTGGCCTCCAGACACACACACACACACACACACACAAATAATTAAAAGCTTTTAAAAAAACAAAATCATAAGAACACATATATATAACTCTTTATCAGAAAGAACCCACAAGCAATTTCCTAGAGTTCAACATAGTAACAGTAATTATCTAAGAGGTATTTATGGGTAATGTGAAAAAAGACAGATCTTTATTAAGTACTCAGACTGTTTGGTTACTTTTCCTATTGCCCATCGCCAATTCTGCACACTCACATGTGCATGTAAGAGTGTAGAGTTTTTATTTAGTCTTTAACATGGTAGGAATTGCTTGGGTGTTGACATTAATTTATTGAAACTGAGTTCAATAGCAGTGAGGGGAATCTGTTGTGGTCTTAAATTTACATCATGTATTTTATGTCAGGATTCTATTCAAGTGCAACTGTATTCTCTACCCACAGTCTATATTCAAGAGCTCTCCACTTATGGGCTGCTTTCTTTTCGGGCTGCCACTGGGTGTCATCAGTATCATGTGCTATGGAATCTATACAGCTGACACAGATGGAGGCTATATAGAAGAACGATATGAAGTATCTAAAAGTGAAATGGAAAACCAGGAACAGATAGAAGAGAGCAAAGAGCAAGAGTCCAGCAGTGGAGGGTCTCTAGCACCTACTGTGCAAGAGCCCAAAGATGTATTAGAAAAGAAGAAAGATTGAGACTTCACAGATAAAAAATATTTGATAGAATGTCAAGTTATTAAAGAGTATTTATTGAATTTAGAGATTTAATCATGATCTATTTACAGAAGAGAACATATTCTTTGTATTTTGCTAATAACAACTGCATGAATTAAAATAATTCTTCCATAAGTAGGAAGATGTTTGGAACAAAGTGATGAACAGTTTGTCCAAAACAAAGCCAGATCATTGTATCAATTACTTTACAGATGCCCATTATATACACACTTCTCTGTGTGCATGTTCTATGACAAAGTTAAGAAGCTTGGACAGAATATTAAATTGACCATTAATGTGGAAGATGGGTTTTTTGCAAAGAGAAATAGTACTTTCACCTACTATATCAATTCTCCTATATTTTGGATAAAATTTATATAAACAAATAAAGTCTTTAAAATTTAGACATTTTAAGAGGACTGGTAACATTTTCTGTGTATCAAATTTAAGGTTCTAAGTTTAAAACTAGTGTTTTTATATATAGCATAGTGATTTTATTTTACTAGTTGTTTTTAAAGGAGAAATGTTACTTTTTTACTTATACTCTGTTACATTATTATGATAATGGCATATAACCCTATGAAGTGGGTGAAGAATCTTGTAATTGACTTTTAAAAATGACCATGGTATTTTGGGTGGCTTCAGCCTTTTCCTGTGCTGTTTAGTAGAGTGCACTGTCCACCACTGGAGGAAGAAATGGCCCTCTTAGTATATCTTGATTTTAGCCAAAGCAGCCTAGTATTTTGTTTTGGTTTTATTTTACAGCTTGACATAACTTCTAATATTTCTGTTAATTATGAATGCTTTCAAAAGTTATATAAACCATGTTTTTATGATATATAAACTAATTATTTAAAATTTATTACCACACCTCTATTGTGGGAGGCCATAACAGGTTGGTGATATAATCAACATGTTAAATTCAGATTTCATGAACAAGGGGAGAGATCCTAGTTCTCTTCTCTAGACTCAGCTTTGCCTCTATGACAGTCACAACCTCGCATCTTTCATCAGAATGCAGTCGTGTCTAAGAGTGGGTATTTTGTGATAATGTTTACTATAGATCATTTGTTAATTTTGATGCCTTCATTTTAGCTAATTTCAGAATTTTTATTAGGTAATGTCTAGGTCCTGTTCTTTGAGTATCTTAGAGTGTGTTGAAAGGATCCGCTGAGCATTTACAAACATGGTTTGTAGCTCTAACCCTGAAGTTACTTGGGGACTTTGCTTTGATTGCCAAGGGAGCTTCTGGTTTCTGATGCAATACTAACCAATATTGCATCATAGTAATGAATTAAAGCATGTATATCTGTAGAGCAAGAGAATTGCTAATTATAGTCTGTGTCCAAGTGTTCTTTTCATATTTAAAAGCAACCATTTTTAATATTTAATCACCTATCATTAACTTTATTGATAATTGTGTATGTATGTAGTCATGGGGAATGTTCAGAAAATAAAAGAATATTCTCAAATGGAAACTGGAGATAAGCACTGTTAAAAGTTACTGTAACAAACTCCTCTATAGAATAAACTTCTTAGACTCTTTGGGAAGCTTCATGGTAGTGGTCCCAATGGTCAAGCCTTATTGCAGGAGAAAAAACCTGAAGTCTGTACAGATGCCTCATTAATGATAATGTGTGGTAAGAAGAGAGACGTGAAGAAATAGGGAGTACCACTATTACATTTTATTATTGTTTATCACTACCAAATGTTAAATGTATCTTGTCTGGTCAATCATCCTTGTAAATAAGTTCTCAATAGGAAAAAAGAGTAAAGCACAGCTTTGCATTAATAAACATATGCACAGAGGTGATTCATTGTATTCTGAAATAGTTTTCTTTTTGAATGAGTGCTTTGGTTCTCTGTTGTGAAGCAACTTTATATTGATCTTCAATTCTATTTGTACTTTTATAATGTGCATTAGGGAAAATGTGTAAGTGGTTTGTAAGTAAATAGTTTTATTTCTTTTTGTATTAAACTTTTGATTTTTACATGTTTCTTTTTGAGGATATTTTTATTTGCATTGTCAGAGTGCTCACATAAAAAAAGAACTTAAAATTTGCTCACTCATGTGCTTTTCTTTTTAATGTTTTATCAGAGTACTATTTGCTTATCAGGAGAACATACTTTAGCTCTATTCATAATCTAAGAAAAAAATTGATCCTCTAATTCCCTTGGTTAGATACCAACAATAGAATCCTTTCAGGAAATTGGGATTCTACCTTTTTTTTTTAATGTGTCAAGTTCTGATTTCTGAAATTCAAAAACATAGCTCATAGGTCTTTAAACAATATTTAAGAGTATTTCAGAGGATGCATGCTTAGCCCAACATCCTCAGCACCTCTGTTCTGAAATCTCTCTTTGTTGTGTTTATCAATATTTTTATAGTTTCTTTTGTCTGGAAATTGTTTGACGTTTATTAGATCTAGAGGTTTTTACTCAAAGGACTTCTGAAACCTGGTTTAGAAATAATGTAAAAAATGCCAAATGAGTAAAGGTGATGGAAAGGTCTCTTGAAGAGCTGAAGCGATCATTTATGTTGTTTCTGTTTATTCAGTTTTATTGCCCATGATGTTTCTAATGTTTTGGCTTGGTAGGTAGCTCTAAATTTTAAGAAAAGAATCATTTCCAGCATTGGGGACACAGAGACAAGTGAATCTCTGTGAGTTCGAGGTCAGCCAGGGCTACAGACAAATATATACAAAAAAATATATACATTTTTTATCAGTGTTTCATGAGGAAATGAACGGGGGGGGGGATCACTCAGCTATTCTTATGTAGAAATTGTTAAAACAAGTGTGAGATATTAAGACTTAAATAACAGGACTGAGTTTGCAATTTTATTTTTACAAATATATATTTTTTCTGAATGAGTCTAAGTCCCAAGAATGAGAATAATAATAATAAATAATGTTCTAGTTTGGGCTAAGCTATAAAAGTTTTTGAAAGACTTTATTACTACTAACTTGTTTAATTGTGATACTCTGCTTTATGACACCAGTTGGAAACCTTTGTTTTTCTAAAATAAAGTAATTAAAAACATCATTGCATAATTGCTACCTTTAATATGTGTTTTTCAGAAATTTGCCACATGACTAATCTCTAAACAAAATCAGAAGCTACAACTAATAATATTCCACACAGTACTTTCCTTTTATTAAGACATAGTTTATTTATAATTACAGAAACACAATTTTAGATTTTAAGCAGGCTTGGAAGTGAATTGTAGATTAATTCCTTATACCCAGAACCCCAACATCACTTGGTTAATTTTAATTTTATAAGACCTAATATGTTTTTTAAATATTATTTTTAAAAGGATACCTCAGCTTTTCTACAAAATTTAAAGTGTGGTGGATTTGAGTTTTGTATTAATAAATTATGATCCTGGACACCATACTCTTCTAACCTCTCACTTTCATTATTAATGAACAGGGAATTTAAAGCCTTTGGGGTCCAGGTGGAAGGCACTGTTTGCATTTGCTTTTTAATTATTTTGGCAACATCTTTTATACAACTAACCTCTCCCACTTCTGAATTACCTATAGCTTGAGGATAATACCACCTATCTCTAGATTATGAAGGTTAGATGAATTCATGACTGGCACACACCCACAGCTCTAACTGACATTTACAGTTTAAACTTAACTGATTTCTCACTTCATTTAGAATTCTATCATTGACCTCAGGGAGAAGAGAACAATCCATTGTCATGTGAAGTCCTGACATGTTTAAGTTCTGTGAAATTTTTGAATTCTAGCATTTTATATAGTGACAGGAAATATTTTAATATTAAAATTAAATACAGAAAGTCTCTGGCCTTTATGCTTTTTAAATGAAATGATCACATGCAAAGTGTAACCAGATATTGATTAATATATGTGAATATCTTATTTAAACTTCTATGCAGTTTAGGCAGTTAGATGCAGGTATATCACTGGAGGTAGGGTCTGAGGTTTCAAAAGCTGCTGTGGATCAGGATGTTACTCTCAGGTACTTCTCCAACACTATGTCTACCTGCCGGCCTCTGTGCTCCTCAATGAGGATGTCTCCTGAAGCTGTAAGCAAGCCCGATTAAATGCTGCTTTTTTTTTTTTTTTAAGTTAACATGGTTGTATTGTTTCATTACAGTAATGACAACCCTAAGATAGTCTTGTTCTGTCTCTGGGAGAATACTTTGGACAGGTGAACTGAGGAAGTAGGTTGAGGACAGATTAACACACTGAAGTGCAGGCATTTGCTGTGTGTATATAACATGATATTTGGATTGCTTTAGAAGAAAACTTGCTGAAGTGATACTTTCTTGTCTTTGTGGAATAGAAGGAAAATAGTTTGCTCCAAGTGGAAGGAAATATGTAATCTAAATTGGACTGGTTGTAAATACGGGGCATCTCTTTTGTCATGGTTTAGAGCCAAATTTCTGAACAGTCCTGTATCCTAGCATCCTAATCTCTAGCAGGCCTGCTTAGCATACTACTTATCTGTGGGATGTTTTAGAGGCAGTTCTCCCTCAGCTAAATTCTTGGTGAGGCAATCTCCTCCTAAACATTGGTAAATCCTTTACATTATCGATTATACTTTTTTTTTAAGATTTATTTATTTATTTATTTATTTATTTATTTATTTATTATATGTAAGTACACTGTAGCTGTCTTCAGACACACCAGAAGAGGGCATCAGATCTCATTATGGGTGGTTGTGAGCCACCATGTGGTTGCTGGGATTTGAACTTCGGACCTTTGGAAGAGCAGTCGGGTGCTCTTACCCACTGAGCCATCTCACCAGCCCTCGATTATACTCTTTTACATCACAGCTTAATACTGGAGTACCCAACACATGGACTGCCTTTTACAACCTCCACAGATTAACTCCAAATGGATCTTACACTGAAATATCAAACTTAGAACTTGTAGAAGACACTAGAGAAACTAGGGCCCACCAAATTTGGTATCCTGCCAAGGATGCTTCTACGCACAAACCGCTGCTCCAAATGCCCAGACACAGTCCCCATAAGTGAAGTTATTCAGAGACCACCGCCTGTTCCAGAGAGTGGTTAGAACCACAAGGGACCTCGCAGGTGGCCACAGCTTACCACAGGTTCCCACCCAGCCCCAGGGAGGACTCAACACACCAGCTTCCCATGCTCAGCCAGCTGCTTTTCGAAAATGTGGACAGTGACCCTGTGCTAACCACTTACTGATTTCAGAGCTTTCCTGAACTCCCCTCACATCACCCACCATCAGAGTTCAGGGCACCTCTGACCATACCAGGAAGAACACCTTGCCTAGTCTGACTGGCAAGTCTACCTGGAGGCCCTGACTGGCCAGTGAGTCTTAAGTGACTCTAGCAACTCCCTTAAGAATAGGAAAACCACAGCATATTGGTTCCTGGCCCAGGCTTCCAGTCCAGGTCCACAGATCTGCAGAGATTTGTATTTCAGTACTACTTGTGCCTATCCTCCAAATAGCCTGCCCACCTGTCTTCCCACCCAGTCCCTGGGAGAACCCACTACTCAAGCTTCCTCTGCTTAGCAGCCTGCACCCACTCACCATGTCTCAAAGACTGCTGGGGCTCCCCTCACAACACCCAGCAGCGGTGCTCAGAGCACTTACCATCGAACCATTCAAGCCTGCTCAATTACTAAGCATTGAACCGGGAAGATCCAGCCTCCTCTGACGAGCAGGTCAGCCTGGAGACTCTGATTGACCAGTGAGTCTTGAGTGACTCAGCATCTCCTTTAGGGTGGGAGTGTGTTGAAGGGACACAGCATAGTGTTTCCTGGCCCATACTTCCAGTCCAGAGCCAAACCCTTTCTATACCTACAGAGATTTGCAATTCAGTAGTACTTGTGCCTATCCTCCAATAATCTACCTATCTGTCTTCCCACTCAGCCCAGGGGAGAACCCAACACTCCAGCTGCCTGTTCCCCCTTCCCTTTGTGCACAGTGGCCCTACGCTCAATAGGTAGAAACTTAAGAGACTGCCTGAGATCTCCTCACAACACTCAGTAGGCACTCCCCTTTCTTCCGCCTAGAATCAAGGTAGATAGCTTGCATCCCTTACTCAGCTTGCATTGGAGTTATTAATCTGTCCCACAAGTAGAAGGGTAATCAGAATATTAGCAATTAAAGAGGGATTTTAGGAAACAAGAATTTTGTGGCTTTAGGTTCAAGTAAACTGCAGCTACTTCTCATCCGGTAGGTATGAGACAAGCCTGGGAGAAAAGCAGGAAACAGGTGACAAACACTATGGAGCACTATTGTTAGCTGGCACATCTTCCTTGGTGGAAGGGGGGGGGGGGGGCAGAAACCCACACACAGTTATATTACTAAATATTCTCTTGATGAAAAGAATTGATAGAATGAATCCCTGTATATATGTTGAAAGTAGACTTATTAGAATGTCTCACAATGCAACTAGTCTAACAGTAGCTGTCTACCCATGAAAAATTAAAGCTGGATGTCTCAGTTGGTCTTCAGTATATACCAGAATTTCAAAGAAATAGACTCTTTAATGCCGGGGTTGGGGGGGGGGGGGTGGCGGGGCGAGAGAAGGAGGAGGAGGAGGAGAAGATGAAAGAAAAGAAAGAAAGGAAGGAAGGAAGAAAGAAAGAAAAAGAGAGCAAGCCAAGTTCTACTTTGGAAGTAGACAAAAAGAACAAGCTACCATCTTCAATGTCCTTTATGTAGGCTGCCACCAGAAGCTGTGGCCTAGAGTAAAGGTGGATCTTATCACCTCAAAAACTCCAGATTAAAGAAGGGTTTTCACACATAAAAAACTATAAGAAAATACCCCTGCCCCCGTACCCAATTTCTTTCAGTTTTAGTTAATTACGAATGTAGTCAGTTTGACTACTAGGAATACCCATCACATAAGACATGACAGAAGATCTGAGAAAGATTCTCCACCACCACCACCCCAACCGCCGTGGGAGGCAAAGAGAGAATAGTAGTCATTTCCAAAGCAATGATTTTCTTCAAGAAAGGAAGCATTGGGATTTTACTGAGGGAGTCTAGATAAGTAGGTTTTCCTACTCCTACACAGGCTAAATTAGCCACTGTTGGACTAGTTGGACCAGACCCTGTGAAATATTCTAATAAATCCACTTTCTACATACATAGATTCATCCTATCTGTTCATCTAGGAACCTTTACTAAGACAGCTCAGTGTGTGAATGTGTGTTTATCTTCCCATTGAGGAAGATGTGCTGGTTAACAATAGTGCTCCACAGCAGTTTGTCATCTGCTTCCTGTTTGTCTCCCAGGGTTCTCATACCTACTAGGTGAAAACTTGTTGCAGTTTACCTAAGCCCAAGCCAAATTAAAGTATTTGCCAGTTCATTGGGGCAGCTCTCTAGTGGGTTCACTGATTCCTAGAAACCAGAGGGTTCACTAGTCCCAAGGAAGTCAGAGAAGTTGCTATGGGAAGGGAGTTGGGGGGGCAGGGGGTGGGAGGAGAAAAAGAGAGCAAGCAAAGCAAGCAGGGAGAGAAAAATGCAGAGGGGAGGGGGGGAGAAGGAAAGTGGGGGAGGAAAGGGAGGAGGAGAGGGAGACACATAGAGAAACAGACAAAAGAGCACAAAATATCTCAATTATATAGGAAGAGCTTCTGAGAGAGGTGAAAGCCCAGTGCCTGGGCTGGAAAGTGCAGGGTACAAGGTGGGATATGCCAGCCATGCCCTGTAACAGGTGGGGACTAAGGAGTGCTGGGAGAACCTGGAGGTCTGGCCACCTTTGGTTTGTGCAATGTGCACTTCAGCCACTTGTCCCAGGTCTGATCCCCACAGCCACAAAACAAAAATCTTGTTCCCCAAAATCTCTAATTGTTAATGTTCTGGGCACCCTTCCACTTGTGGGACAGATTGATAATTCCACTGCAAGTTGAGTAATGGGCTATGCAAGTTACCTACCCTAATTCCGGGAGGAAGGAGGGAAAGAGCCTACTGAGTGTTGTGAGAGCTCAGGCCGAAGTCAGTACCCGAAGAACACAGGGTCACTGCTCACAAAGGGAGGAGCAGGGGGCTGAGCAGCAGGAGCTAGTGTGGTGGGCCTTTTCTGGGGCTGAGTGGGAACCAGTGGCCCTATGAGATCCCGTGAGGTCCTACCTAGCTACTCGCTGGACCCAGCGGTAGCTTCCGAATAACTTCACTGTGGGAGAGCATTTGGAAGAGTGGCTTGTGGGTAGAAACATCCTTGGCATAATGCCAAACTCGGAGAGCCCTAGTTTCTACAAGTTCTGCTTTAAAGCACTTAATGTTAAGGTGTACAATCCATTTGGAGTTAATTTTGTGGAGGTTGTAAAAGTCTCATGTGTTGGATAGCAATCTAATATCAAGCTATGATGTAAAAGAGTAGAATTGATGATATAAAGGATTTACTTTTTTTTTGGGGGGGGGGGGGTTTCGAGACAGGGTTTCTCTGTGTATCCCTGTGTATCCCTGGCTGTCCTGGAACTCACTCTGTAGACCAGGCTGGCCTTGAACTCAGAAATCTGCCTGTCTTGGCCTCCCAAGTGCTGGGATTAAAGGCGTGCGCCCGGCAAACTGAATGTAGACCTTAAAAGCTACAGACGACAAGGATGATTTATAAAATAGTCAGGAAAAGCATGAATTGGTTCTACTACAAACCCAAGAATGTGCTTGCAAAGCCAATAACAAGGCCTAGGCCTTGGGATCTTTTCCTAAGGCCCCGAAGTATAGAGATAAAACTGAGCTCCTTTCTAATTCCAGAAATATGCTTGGGAGAGCTGGTAATATGTAGCCATCCAGAGGCTAGAGGATGAACAGGGTTCACCTGAATTGAGGGCTGGAAATGAAAAGGGCAGGGGCGAAAAAAGCATGAAGTCAAGATTCTGATCAAGGCTCAAAGTTTAATATTCAGCACAGCGTATACAAAAGGAAAAACCACAAAACCCATCCCCTGCTCCAGCTGGATTACGTTGAAGAGTGATGTCAGCGTGGCAGCCAAATCAGCTGAGTTCCCATGGGAACTTGCAACTGCAGTCAAGGCAGATGTCTCTATCCAGGCCAATAAGGCATTTCCTTCAAGGTCTGTATATCCTGCCTATCTTGGCAATTATTCAAGGTCTGCTTATCCAAAGTCCCTTCCACCTGTCTGGTGGAGGTATGCTTCTCCAATACAGGCTAGGGGGTCAAAGTAATGATCTGGGACCAGGGTCTTTGGAAAGAGTTGCTTCAGATTCTGAGAACACAACTTCCCACTGTGGTTATCAGTCCCAAGAACACTATAGGCTTGGTCAGTAATGTTTTTGAGATACACTGAGTTCCACTTATGCAGCACTGTTTGATTAGACTCCTCCTAAGTATGTCCCATTGTATGATGTTTCTACTGACATCACAGTTTCTTCATGTTTCTGTTGACTTTCCCATTTCCTTTGATTTCCCCCATGTAAGTAGTATAAAAGATGGTATTCTTCTTCCTACCTCAGCTTTTATATTTTCTATCTTCTCCTTTTCCTATGTTTTTCATCATCTGGGACCTTTCACTTAGGACACTGTCATTAACCTGCTGTTTTAGGGCACTTAAGAAATAATCTTGGGAATATCTTTGCTGTGTAAATTTTCCATCTGTCTCATTGGCTAGACTTGCAGTCTCTGGAGAGTCCGTATTTAAATTGTTCAAAGCATATCCTAGAACCTGAACCTAAAAGAAACTGAAGGGTGACAGCATACGTGAAATACAAAATCCATCCTAGGCTGGCTCCTCTTTTAGCATTAACCAGTGTAGCTGGTCTTTGCTACTTTGTGGTTTCTTCTTTTCCCCCACCCTTAATCTCCCTAACACCCCGTTTCACCCCCTAACACCAGATAAGAGAGAAACAAGGATGAAGGGGAAAGAGATCCTTGAATCTAATTTCTTTCCTTGTACTGGACCCAATGGCATGAGCCAAACAATCTCTGGTGTGGGAGTGAGGATTAAAGCTAGAAAAGGACAAAAAAAGATGCAAAGCCAAAAGTTAGATTTGGGAGGACTGCTGGTTAATACTGCTGCTGCTGCAGCCTGCAGTTTATTTTTCATAGCCTTTTTATACCCCACAATACCATGAAAGCAAAGTCATAAACTAACAGAAACAATTTCCTGAAATCTGTTCTTATCCAGAGACACTTCCCTATTCCTTCCACCAAGGTTAATAGAACTTTCAGTCCCTCGCCTTGAGCCCCAAGTGTACTGTAGTAACCCCCAAATTACTGATACTAGAGAGACTTGTGTTGTGTACAGTTTACCTCTGCATTCCCACACACACACCAGAAGCCCCCCTCCAGCACGCACAAGCACAATACATAGACAGCTGGTTTCTGTGCTACATCCTCCTGAAGCAAGCATGGGGCTGCCTCTCCTCCCCTAGTGTTACAATGGCACTACCCATAAAACTCCCCCTTAATGAGGACATCCTGAGGAGAGAGCAAGAGACATCCTCCCTTTGTATCTCCAAAAATCAACCCTCCTCCTGATAAGCAGCAGAACTCTCCAGATGCCTGTCCTTGAGACCTTAGAGAAATAACAAGCTCAAGGAAGATCAGAGGTCAGGTCACAGTTACAACTAACCATAAAATTAGTCCCTGAACCCATTAACATGCCCTCCCCAGGTGGTGGTGGCGGCGCACGCCTTTAATCCCAGCACTTCGGAGGCAAAGGCAGGCGAATTTCTGAGTTTGAGGCCAGCCTGGTTTACAAAGTAAGTTCCAGGACAGCCAGGGCTATACAGAGAAACCCTGTCTCGAAAAACCAAAAAAAAAAAAAAAAAACATGCCCTCCCGCTTCAGTACTATTCCACCAAAGATTACAGCCCTCTGCTCACCTTTTCTATGAACATTCACTATTCCTAACTATACTGTATATAAACCCAGTGTTTTCTGGACTCAGAAGCGCTTGCCAGCATTCATGTGGTGAGTGCAAGGCAGGCGATCTAACTTGAAACAATAAAAAGACTCTTTTTCGAGTTGCAGTGAACTTCGAAATTCTTGGGCTCATCTGGGTTTCCTGTGGACTAGGCACAACAGTACCTCCTCTTATCATTCCATGCCTCAGCAGGCTGGGAAATCTGCCAACAGACACTGACCCACCTTGACTCTGCCTAGGTACATACAAAGAATAGGGTCAGTTCTAAGAAATAAACAAAGTAGTCAAGGAACAAGCAGTACATAAACAATGTTCCCGTGGTCACTATATTCAGGGACTAATCACAATGATCAAGATATAAGGAACACATTCCTCAGCTGTATTTTTCTTGAGCTTACTTCCTTTTCCTAGCCCAATGTCAAATATTCTTGCCAATTTCCTAGAATCCATACCAAGAGCTCTCCATACCTGGGAGAGTAAAAGATTCTAATAAAATACAATACTACCATATTTATGGTAATAAATGTAGTTATGGTAATAAATATGGCACCATATTTATGGTCATTAAACTTACCATATTGAGGCACTGTCTGCCCCTAGGGTAGAAGAGCAGAGCTGGGAAGGCCTGTGCTGAGTCACTAATCCTCCAATAGGGGAGCTACTACTGTCATGAGGCCCAGCCGAGTAGTCAAAATACACGAGGGACTCTGGGCAGAACTTTCAGCTCTGGGCAGGCTAGCAATCAGGAAGAGCACCAGTGGGAGGTAGCTTGCATATTCTTTGCATATTCTTCTCTGATGCTTCTATCTTTTTTTGTTCTATTTGGCTATCCTCTCTTGGAGGTCTGCTCCTTTCTGAAGAAAAAAAACGGGGCAGGGGATGGGGGGGGATTAGATCTTGGGGAGAGGATAGGAGAGGTGGGGGATAGATCCTGTGTGATGGTCACTGTCTACCAAAACAGAGTGAGAACTGTATCTATCACAATCATACTGTCCCTTTCTTCACTATTTCACTTTTCTTTGTTCATTATTGCTTCCCTTCTTTGCACTTTCATTTAAGTAATATTGAATTAATTTTTTAATTGAAGACAGATTCTTCTCTCATATAATATATCCCCTCCCTATACTCCTACCAGCTACACCCCACCTCTCCTACCCTTCTCTCCCCAGGATCCAACCCCCACCCCCTCGTTTCCTTTTCAGAAAGGAGCACACTTCCAAGAGAGGACAGCCAAACAGGACTAAACAAGATAGAAAAAGACAAACAGCTTGTTAGAGGCCTGCTCTTTAATATGGGGATGGGCCTAGTGGCTGGTTGTAAATCAGGGTTGTTTCCTTTGTTATAGTTTGGAGCCATATTACTGGATGTTCCTAACAGACTTGGTTAGCACACTACTTATCTGTGGGGTGTTTTACAGGCAGTCCTCCCTCAGCTAAATTATACGTGGTTTGACTTACTATACTATATCCTAAACATTAGTAATTCCTTTATATCATTAATTCTACTCTTTTGCATCACAGCTTGCTATTAGATTGCTACCCAGCACATGAGATGACTTTTACAACCTCCACAAAATTAATTCCAAATGGATTGTACACCTTAACATTAAGTGCTTAAAAAAAGAACTTGTAGAAACTAGGGCTCTTCGAGTTTGGCATTATGCTAAGGATGTTTCTAGCCACAAGTCACTCTTTCAAATGCTCTGCACAGATGCAGTCCCCATAGGAAAATTATTCAGTGGCTTCCACTAGGTCCACAAGGGACCTCACGAGGCATCTGGCCGCCATTTACCACCCAGCCCCGGGAAAGGCCCACATCAGCTTCTGCTGCTCAGGCCCCTGCGCTCACAATGTCACACCTTCAGAACTTGCCTGAGCTTGCCTCCCAGCACCCAACAGCAGGGCCCAGAGCACAACCTTTCAAGCCTGTCCAAGTACTAAAAGCAATCTACCTCAAAGCACCTGGAAGAACCTGCCTCCTCTTTTGACTGGCAGGTCTGCCTCAACACTCTGATTGGCCAGTGAGTCTTAAGTTGACCCGTCCAGCAGGTCCAGTTATTCAAGGGTCTCAAGGGAACCTTCTCCTAAGAACCAAATTGGGGGGTAGAGAGAGACGAGAACCTTGTGCGAATAACGACACGAAAACGTTCTGAGTTGCATCAAGGCCCCAATGTATTAGCCAGGCCCAAGGCTTAAATGCACAAGCAAAAGGGGAAGTACCTTTCAGCAGGAAGGATGGGGCAGTAGAACTGCACAAGCACAAGGGGAAGTATAGGTACTTATCAGTGGGAGGGGTGGGGCAATAGAATTGCACTTTCTTTAGGCAGTTACACAGGGAAGCAGGAACTTGGAGGTATCAGGGTGTGGTCAGGACATCCGCAATGACTTAGGGCTGGAACATTCTGTGGTTGTTCTCTAAACGGTGTGTTGTGGCCCGCTTTTGACCCCCTTTTCTTCTCGGGGGAAGAGGCTCAATTCAGGGATCAGGACAATTGTGTTGTCTTAATGGCTCCCAACATCTCCCCCATTTTAATATTTTTATAAAGGCATATTGTATAATAAATTTGTAGCCACGTTTTTAACGACTGCCTAAATGTCTGTTTGCTCACTGGGTGGTTCTCTAAAACCACGAAGGACACAAGAACAGGTCATCTATGAGGCTTGAATTAACGGTTCCAGTCTGTTGGGTATAACCTGGGCTAGCCAAGGGATTTAGGAACAAAGCAAGCTCCGTGGGTAGAGGTAGAGGTCTGATCCCCAGTGTGTAATGTTAGGGGCCATGTACAGGATTGACTCTCAGGCAACTTTTACCCAGAGTAACCCTGACCTGCTCCCGAGCCGTTTTTCTTGGGGGAAGGACCCTAGGGCACTCAACCTTCATGCAATTAGACATGCCTCTCAGAGACTGTCTAACAGCTGCCAGACTAATCTCTGTGCAGTGCCTTAGCCTTACAACTCTCATGGGCGATGGCTTCAAGTTCCAATTTTACGATGTGTCTAACCTGGGACGACTGTTTAGTTTCCAATGTGGCGAGAACGTATATTACTATGTCGGAAGCACAGACTACGGCAATCTGTAAATGATTTGTGGCATGAGACTGATGGCCGAATTTAGGGGGGAGGGGAATGATCTTACTTAAGCATTTTATGGAAATTGAGTCTCTCTCCCCGAGAAGAGGGTGATGAAGCAGCATCCACGTCTGTCTCTTCTCCAGTAACCCGCTTGTTATCGCCAGCGTCTAGCCGATGGTAATGAACTGAAACAAACGGGCTTGAAAGAGATTAATCAATTTGAGATTTAACAAATCGGGTCAATTTCTGAAATGCCCAAGGACCGAAGGAAATCAATAGTAGGAGTCCCAATAGGGGCCCCAAAAGGGAGGGCAACAAGGTCGAAAGCCAGGGGGAGGTTGAAAACCAGTTTTGGTAGTCCACCTTCCCCCTAGGCCATTGTAAATACGTGTATGGGTGTAACTCAGCTATCTATAGTTCTAAGTATCTACTCTGGTTCCTCTTTAGGTCTTAAGCTTCCTTCTTCCTAGGTGGTGGTAAATTCCTGTGTAGAGCAGTGACCTAGCTTTTATTCAAAGTGATAGTGTAATGCCAGAGGCAATTCTGAATGTCACTGAATAGGCAACACTCTCCCTGAATTCCAAGCCCATGGTAAACACAACGATTACTAATAAAGCAATGCCAATAAGAATAACAAGTAGGATTATATATTGAACCCAATTCAGGGGGTTCAATGCACTTAGGTTGTTTTTCGAATCTCTAGCCAATTCATCAATGTTCTAAGTGTCTAAATGACTTTTACTAATATTTGAAATTTCCGCCTTTCTAGCCTTAATGTATGTTATATCCTGTCCTATTACTAAGACTACTACTTCTAAGACATCTTTTGCCTCCAAATTTTTATCTATATAATATGTTGCTCTGAAAAAGCTATGGAAATATTCCTATGCTTATCATTAACAAAATGAGCAGTATGTAGCTGCTGATCTAAAGCTATGGTAGATACATTTTTAAAGTTTGTATTCTCAGATTATTAAACCAAGGATCATTTCCTAACTCTAATAGGCAGCAAAACATAAGTAGGTCTCTTTAACAAAATCATAACAGCAGATTCCTTATCTCAATTAAGATCTACACGATAAATTGATTGACAAGAATTACAATGAATATGAAAAAGACTTGCCAAGATTGGTGATCTTGACTCTTAAAATTATTTAACAATAAGCATATAGGTAAGGTACACAAACTTTTATAGCTATAAGGAGCTGGCCTGAATGGCCAAAAACAGTGTCTCAGATGAAAGCATCTTGTACATTCTCTGTACCAGTCTTTTTGCCTCACGAGTCAGCTTTTTTAGTTGTTTTTATTTTAAGTTGGCACCAGGTTGGCACTCCTTGTTGTAGCCCATGGCGGAGATACGAAGTTTCTTTATCTGTTTGTAAGTGGCTGATCTCTGATTTTCTCCTCCTCTGTGCATTCAACACAGCTTTTTGGTCACCACTGTCAGGGCACTGACAGGTCACAGGTCAGCCTGTCACATTGGAAGCTAGCATGCTCTTGTAGCATTCTGTGGAAAAAACAGAAACATTCCCCCTTTTCCCCATATTAAGTATCTGAACAGGATCATGGCATGTGCCAATAAGTGGATCCTTTTTATCTGCCCTAGACATTATTATATCTAGTTTTTTTTTTAAATAAAAATGTGACTTAAATAATGTGCACAGGGATATAATTCCCCCTTTCTTTGTTTTTAAAGAAGGTATAGTTTTTAAAGTTTTACAATATCTTGTCTTTGAGAATTATAAAATATCTCAGTAACGTGTAACATTAAATTGTTGACAAAACATCTCTTGGAGGTTTTGAAAATAAAAATTTTGAAGCAAATAAATTTTTCTTTCTTAGATTTTCTGTAACTAAAATCCTAAATATTAAAAATATATTGTCTCTGAATCTTATGGAGCAATAACTACTCCCCAGAACTTTAAACTTCCCTTTAGAGGCATTAGCTAATAGAATACTTTTCATTTAGAAAACAATATATACTGAAAGATTTAAACTTTTTGCTTCTTGTATTGAAGCAGACAATAAAAATTTCTTACATATTGTAAAGCTATGTTAGCCATACCTACAGGTAAAATTATCTAGTGATCACCAGTTTACTGAAAGCAAAACTCTTTGAATTTAAGCATTATTTTAAACATCTGAATAGATCTGCAACAAAGCTAAAAAGAAATTCCCTTGAACACAGGGAAAAGCTTTCTCAGGCACTGCTTGCAAAATGAAAGAAGGCCACAAGCTTCCCTGGGGCTGTCTTGAGCCCTGCATTAACTTAAACGTAAAATATTTTTTAATCTGAGCATCTTGGCCCTCCTGCAATAAGGCCCGATTTTAGAGGAACAATTTAACTGTTTATGTCTCTAATTTTTGATACTCTTTCTTAATATGACCTACAGTTAAAGCGTTGTTCACAACTTTTGTGCTGTGAAAAAATTGCCCATATTGCAGTTTCCTGCCAGGCAGCAACTATAGCCAAACTGATTGTCTGAGGGTCTAATCTATGTACAAAGACAAACATATCTAGATAACTCTGTCCCAGTTTTGTATGAAGTGAGCTGTATTAGCACTCTCATAAGATTTACTCATAATTATCTTAATTACAATATACAGGTGAATTAAAGATCTTAAATTTGAAATCAAACTGTAAGCTGCAGTCAATGGAACATTGCCAATTTTAACCATAATTTTTAAGTTTTCTTTGCAATATTAGAATATATCTATAACTTTTGGAAAGCAAGACCCAATTTTAAACAATTTATTCTCCTTAAAATCAATACTAGAAACATCACTATCACATTAAGAAGTTTGGCTGCCAATTCATGAATGCATGACAGTGCAAATTTTAATGTTCCATTAAAGAGACATTATTTTAAAATCTTATCTCTATTAAGTCTACTTTCTAGGATAAGAATTACATAAAATTTATCTCAATTTAGAAGTATCTTTAGAGGACTAGTTTTCTGGGCTGGTTTATGCCAGGTGCTTTTGTTTGAAAATGACTCTAGCCCTGAGTTACTACTTTTAAGCTAACCTTGTAACCAGTGTTACACCTTTTTAATCATACCCAAATAACTTACAAGCCAATTCTCTATGACCAAGATATACAGATCTTATTTATATCTTTAAGACCAATCAAAAACCAAATGAAGTAGCTACACGAATCTTATAAATTTAGATCAATCAAAGAATCTTACTTTTTATAGCTATACTTATAAGATAAAAACACACTTTGTCATTTGCTAAACACAATAATCACAAAATTGCAGAGAATTTTTTAGGAAAAAAAAAAACAACTATCAGCTTATTTGCCTTAGAACTAAGAGGTTGCAGATTCCTTTTCTTTAAAAACAGTTTTTCAGCAGGACCTCTCCTGCTGTGCTTGATTTTTGGCTAAAGTGAGGGGCCTCTCTCAGCCTCCGTTGTGCAAACTGAGAGTGAATCAGCAGGTAAAGTTTTAACCATTTATTTTTTTTCTTTTCTTTTTAACATGAAACATAAGACAGTCAGTCATTCAGACAATGAAACAATCATTCAGACAACGAAACAAAAAACATACATGAATTGACACGTGATTGGTGCACCAAACATAGACAATATAAAGAGGGTAGAGAACTTCTCCTGTAGGGGCCAGAGAGGATAAAACAGGGCATTCCCCGATTTCTCTCTGTCCCTGGGAGAGTTCTAAAGTCCATTTTCCTCTATTCTTTCTTTTCCTTTCCTGCTTGTAAGAGGTATCTTGTCAAACCAAGATTAAAATCCAAAATGTTCTAACAGCTTCTGGCAAGCATCCAAAACTTCTAATTTATTTAATCTGAGGGCAAATTTTTGAGAAAACACACAATCTCTATACACTAAATGTCTCAAATAGCCTAAAAGTTTACCATGCTGAATCTTTCTTGAAGCCATCATCAGTCCACACTTAGTCAAATATTTTATAGCCATCTGCAAAAACGCTCTCTATTTTCTGCAACCAACAAAAACACCATCGACAAAATGAATTATATGTTTTAGGAAATGATTTCTTAATTTCCAATAAAACCTAATCTGTGAATTTTTTGACACAATGTAGGATTGGGGAGTTGTAAATAAGGTAACAGTAAGAATTGAGCTATATTTTGACCTTTATGAAGTCTCTTTTTATACTTTAACCATAATTTAACCATAACTTTTAATTTTACCTAAAGTATCAGAATCTACAACTTGAAGTTTTTCTTATAACGGGGGCTGTGTCCTATAATGAGCTCCACCTAAGATCCGCTTAATCTTAGAAGCCAGGGTCAAGGGCTTCGTGCCCTTGCCATAGTTCCTATTTTAGTCTATTGTATACCATGACTCTTGTTGTTCTCTCTCTCTTTTTCTTTTTTCTAAGCTGGCAGTAACCTTGGCAATACTATCTTAAACTAATCCAGTTTTATCAACATATACGCAGCATTTTTCCTTAAGTGCAGTGCATAAGTCTCCTTGTTGTAGAAAGAGCAAATCTAATCCCCTTCTATTTTGAAAGGCAACTTCTGAAAGGGAGACTAAGGAATCAGTAAGATCATCTAGGCCCCTTTTTATATTCTCTATATCTTGGCTAATAGCCTCATTGAGCAGATGGTAATTGCGCGCATTCTGTTGAGATGACACAAGGGCTGTGATTCTGGTCCCAGTCCCAGCAGCACCCAGGCCAAGGACTGTAACAGTCACCGCCGAGATAGGCTCTCTTTTGTGGCGGGATGGCAATAAGGCACCTCAATCCCAAAACTTCAGTATGTCATCTGATTCATGAATACTAAAATTTGGAAAAAGCTGAACCAAGACACAATAATCTCTATTATTTATTCTAAACGTGTTATTGCAAATCTCTAGCAAGGGCCACGGCGGGAGCATGCCTGGGCCTAACACACAACTTCCTACCCCAGAGAAGCTGAACTGACTCGAAAGGAAGCTGCCTAGCATCTGAAAGCAGGGTATAGACCACAGTAAATCAGTGGAAGAGAGGGGCCCGCTCACCTTCGTCCAGGCCCATCGAGGCCTAGGTTCATCCAGGTCTGCGTCTTCGGCCATGGGCGGGCCTTCTGTCCCGTGCCAGCGATGGCAGAGTGTTTTTGCTCAGACCTGCCGCCTTAGGCCTCAGAAGCCCTGAAGGCTCAGCCTTGGCCTTCAGGCCTAGCTGGTGGCTGCCTCGAGGGCGAGGGCTCCTGGCGTCCGAAGGGTAGGGACCAAGGCTGCTCCCGGGCCCCTCGGGCTCACCTGGCGTGGGCCGAGGCTGTGAGGGGCCCTGGGGTGAAGAAGGCCACACTCCCAAGCTCGCTGTGCTCTCTGCTGGAACTCTGCACAATCTCTCGTGGGGGCTAGGGGGTTGTCTGCAGTTGTCATCAGGGGAGATGGGCCTCACAATGGGGCCCTCTGGCCGTTTCTCTGGACCACAGTTACTAGGGTGCTCTGTCTTTGTGTAGGGCATTCTCTAGCAAAATGTCCAGGTTGATTGCATCTATAGCAAGTTTTTTGTTTTTTTTTTTGTTTGTTTGTTTTTTGTTTTTTTTGTTTTCTCCTTTATGATTTGCCGGGGGCTCAGTTTCACTTTTGCAAGACAGCAATCTGGAGTTTTCTTAAAAATCTTCAGTAAGGGCTAGGAGGCGAGCACCTTCTCCACCCTCTTCTGCCTGTTTAAGGAGATCTCTGATGATTCTCCAATTGCTAAAAAAAGGACTCAGGGACATCTCCTTGTTTTATTAAAGCATTAATATCTTTGCCTACTTTATTCCAAGTTAAATGGTGTATTTCAGGACCATTCAATACCAGCCATGGACATCTCTAGTACACAAAAAAATTTATTAAATCCTTTTTCTTTAACTCTTATCCCTCTCTCCTAAAGAGACCCCTTCATCTCTTGACTAAAAACTGTCTCTTTGAACAGAACATTCCCCATGGTTAATGGGACAACAACTGAATGCCTAGGCTTACCTCTCGACGTCCGCAACACTCAAGAGAAGTGGCGGGGAACTGTCTCACTGTCTGAGTGGTACCCCTTAAATTCGTTGTCCGGAGGGTAGTCGTACCTCGTACCCCACGTCTGGTGCCACTTGACCCGTCCAGCAGGTCCAGTTATTCAAGGGTCTCAAGGGAACCTTCTCCTAAGAACCAAATTGGGGGGTAGAGAGAGACGAGAACCTTGTGCGAATAACGACACGAAAACGTTCTGAGTTGCATCAAGGCCCCAATGTATTAGCCAGGCCCAAGGCTTAAATGCACAAGCAAAAGGGGAAGTGCCTTTCAGCAGGAAGGATGGGGCAGTAGAACTGCACAAGCACAAGGGGAAGTATAGGTACTTATCAGTGGGAGGGGTGAGGCAATAGAATTGCACTTTCTTTAGGCAGTTACACAGGGAAGCAGGAACTTGGAGGTATCAGGGTGTGGTCAGGACATCCGCAATGACTTAGGGCTGGAACATTCTGTGGTTGTTCTCTAAACGGTGTGTTGTGGCCCGCTTTTGACCCCCTTTTCTTCTCGGGGGAAGAGGCTCAATTCAGAGATCAGGACAATTGTGTTGTCTTAATGGCTCCCAACAAGCTCCTCCCTTACGGTTAGCAAATACAGAAGAAACACAGTGTAGGGATTCTCAGACCAGGCTTCCAGTCCAGAGCCAGACCTTTTCTAGTACTGAAGAGATTTCAGTAGCACTTGTGCCTGGCCTCTAATAGCCTACCCGTCTTCCCACCCAGACTGAGAGGATCCATCAATACAGTTCCAACTGCTCAGCCACCTGCTTCTCCCCTTTATGGGCAGTGACTCTCTGCTTACTGGGTCCTGACTTCAGAGATTCCCTGAGCTCTCCTCACAACACTCAGTATGCACTTCCCTTTCTTTCTCCTGGAATCAAAGTAGATAGCTTTCATAGCCCATTACTCAACTTGCAGTGGAGTTATTGATCTGTCCCACAAGTGGAAGAGTGCTCATAATATTAACAATTAAAGAGAGATTTTTGTTTTGTGGCTTTAGGTTCGGGTAAATTGCAGCTACTTCTCATATGGTAGTGTAAGACACACACACACACACACACACACACCCGAAGCTGGGCCTCTGCTCAAGTCCCAGGATGAGCTGGCCTGCACCCCAATGACTTGAGAGTAAACCACACCTGATGCAAACTGCAAGAGGCTTTATTATCAGCTAGCTGAGGACAAACACCTTCCACCGCTCCCTAAGCAATAATAGTAGGGGGCTTTTAATAGCTAGCTGAGGAATTGGGAGGAGTTGGGAGGAGAGTTGGGAGGAGTTGGGCCACAGCTCTTCTCTGCCGAGTGTCTTTGGTAAAATTACAATTATCGCATCTCTGGTTGTAAGGTATAGAAACAAAAAGGCTTTTTGCTGGCTATAGAAAACAAAGAGCTTTCTGGCTGTATCCCCAGAGATCAGGGAAAACAGTCTTGGGGGAATGTTTTAGGGGCTTTATCTCCCAGGGAGAAACGCTCTAAATCGGGGTCTCACATTCCCACTCCTTCTAGTACATAGTTCTAATCTTAGAACTAGGAAAATTAAACCTCTGGCCCAGCTGCCAAACAAAGCCAACATGAGGTTACAGCTATAGGATTTGTAACATTGAGAGCCTCAGAAGCCCCTCTAATGAGACTAAAGAGTCTCTCATCAGTAGTAGGAGGGAGGGAGGAGGTTCCTGTGCTGTGCCTGGTGAGTGTGAGCAGGGCCGGGCCAGTGGGGAGGGGCTGGGAGGGGGAGCCAGAGGGGCAGCAGGGCTTGGCAGAAGCACCAGGTAGGGTCCTTTCCATCTGGGTTCTAGGTTGCCGGAACGGTGGCGCCAGACCAGGACAGGATCCCCTATTTGAAATTTATGTGGCACCACAGTGGTTCCTGGTTCATATGTTTTTTTCAGCAATTCCCAGGCATCTTTTCTGACCAGTTTTAGGGCCTTCAAGTGAGCTAGCAGGGGTTGGGAAAAAGGAACATCAGGGTCAAACACTCCCCCTGCTTCTGTTAAAGGGGACGGTCCCCCATGGAGGAGTTCAAAGGGTGTAAGTTTAAATTTCCCTGGGCAAGCGAAGGGAAGGAGAGCTGTCCAATCTTTTCCGCCGGTCTCTAAAGCCAATTTAGTCAAGGTTTCTTTTAATGTTCTATCCATCTGTTCTACCTGTCCTGAACTCTGGGGTCTATAAGCACAACGTAACTTCCAATCCATTCCCAATTGTCTGGCTAACCCTTGGCTTACCTGGGCAACAAAAAAGGGGCCATTGTCTGACGAAAGTACCTTAGGGATGCCAAATCTTGGGAAAATTTCTTCTAATATCTTCTTTGCCACGACATTGGCGGTCTCCTTCTTAGTGGAGAAGGCTTCGACCCACCCTGAAAAACTGTCTATAAAAACTAATAGATATTTATTACCATACTTGGCTGGTTTAAGTTCAGTAAAATCTATTTCCCAGTATGCCCCTGGCCAGTCACCTCTTAGCCGCCTTCCGGGGGCATTCTTGTGGTGCCCAGCATCGGTGAGGGCACAGGCTTGGCATTTATTAACAATCTCCTGGGCAACATTGGGCAATCTTATAACAGTAGTTTGAGCTCTTAACAATTTCTTTGAGCTTCTTAGTTCTCAAGTGCATTAGCCGGTGTAGATTGGCTACATACTGTTGTCCTTCTTTGGTGGGCAGGACTGAGCGACCATCTTGGGTCTTAGTCACTCCCTGGGGAGTATACCCACATATCTCAGGTATTTTGTCTATTAGTTCCTGATCTTCTGGAGTGTAGTCAAAGCCTGCATCTTTGAGTTCATAATGGTCCTTAAGTTCTTATTTTTTTCTCTAACTATGAGGATCCTTGGCTGCCTGTTTGGCAGCCAGGTCAGCCATCTGATTTCCCTTTGCTATGGCATCATGGCCTTTCTGGTGACCGGGGCAATGTATGATGGCCAGTTTTTTTGGGGGCTTCTAATAGGCTCAAGATTTCTTCTTTATTTTTAATATCTTTCCCAGCAGATGTGAGTAGCCCCCTTTGTCTATAGATTGTCCCATGTATGTGAGCAGTGGCGAAAGCATACCTGCTGTCAGTGTAGATATTGATGTTCTTCCCTTCTGCCAGCTACAAGGCTTGGATGAGTGCAATTAGCTCAGCTCTCTGTGTTGACGTCCCTTCAGGCAAGCTGCTGGCCCAGATAGCTTGTTTTCTGTTGACTACTGTTACCCCCGCTTTTCGCTTACCTTTAACCAAAAAGCTGCTACCATCCATGTACCAGTTGGGGCAGCCTGACCATGGCTGGTCAGTGAGGTCTTTCCTAGTTCCGGTTTCTTCTGCCAGGATGTCCATACACTGGTGCACTGGTGGGGAGTCGTCAGCTTCCGGCAGGAAGGTGGCAGGATTCAGGATAGCAGAGGGTGCAAACTGCACTCTCTCAGTCAGTAAGAGGCTCTGATAATGGGTCATGTGAGCATTAGTCATCCAGAAATCAGGTGGTTGTCTAATGATGCTTTCTAAGGCATGGGGGGAGCTACTACTATAGTTCGTTGACCTAGAGTCAGTTTGTCAGCATCTTTGAGAAGTAGTGCCACAGCAGCAATAACTTTTAAGCAAGATGGCCATCCACTGGCCACTGGGTCTAATTTTTTTTACCAATAGGCCACAGGTCGTTTTTATGGCCCTAGAGCTTGGGTCAGGACCCCTCTCACTATTCCTGCTCTTTCGTCTACATAGAGAGTGAAAGGCTTAGTCAGGTCCGGCAGGACTAGGACTGGTGCACTAAGCAAGGCCTTTTTAATCTCTTTAAAGGCCTCCTGGTGTATGGGGGTCTATGAGAAAGTCCAAGTCTCTTTAGTAAGGGGGTAGAGTGGGGCTGTCAGGGTGGCAAAGCCTGGGATCCAGAGCCTACAAAACCCAGCTGTGCCCAGAAATTCCCTCACCTGCTTCAAGGTTGTTGGAATGGGGATTTGAGTCAGTCTTTTTCCGAGCTTCTGTCAGCCACCGTTTCCCTCCCCTGAGAGTATAACCCAAATAGATTACTTCTGTCTGGCAAATCTGGGCTTTCTTAGCAGATTCCTTGTATCCCAACTCGCTCAATTCCGCCAGTAATTTCTCAGTTTCCAGTCTGCAATCTTGCTCAGTGGTGGCATCAAGAAGCAGGTCATCAGTCCCTTCTCCAACTCCTCCATTGGGGACCCCCAAGCTCAGTCCAATGGTTGGCTTCCAGTTTCCACCTCTGTCTTTGTCAGGCTCTGGCAGAGCCTCTCAAGAGATAGCTATAATCAGGCTCCTTTCAGCAAGCACTTCCCAGCATCCTCAATAACTTCTGGGTTTGGTAGCTGTATATAGAATGGATCCCCAGGTGGGGTAGTCTATGGATGACTTTTCCTTTAGTCTCCGCTCCACACTTTGTCTCCATATTTCCTTGTGTGAGTATTTTGCTAACCCTTCTAAAAAAAAAAAAAAAAAAAAAAAAAAAAAAAAAAAAAAAACATTGAATCATCCACATTTTGGTCTTCCTTCTTCTTAGGCTTCATATGTCTGTGAGTTGAATCTTGGATATTCCAAACTTTTGGGCTAATATCTACTTATCAGTGAGTACATACCTTGTTTGTTCTTTTGTGACTGAGTTATCTCACTCAGGATAATATTGTGAAGTTCCATCCATTTGCCTGTGAATTTCATGAAGACATTGTTTTTAATAGCTGGGTAGTATTCCATTGTGTAAATGTACCACATATGGGTTCTCTTCAGCTTCTGGTTATTTTAAATATAGATGAGATGAGCATAGTGGAGCATGTGTCCTTATTACATGTTGAAGCATCTTCTGGGTATATGCCCAGGAGTGTTATAGCTGGGTCCTCAGGTAGTACTTTGTCCAATTTTCTGAGGAACCATCAGACTGATTTCCAGAGTGGTTGTACCAGCTTGCAATTCCACCAGCACTGGAGGAGTGTTCCTCTTTCTCCTTATCTCTGCCAGCATCTGCTTTCACCTAAGTTTTTCATCTTAGCCATTCTGACTGCTGTGAGGTAGAATCTCCTGGTGGTTTTGATTTGCATTTCCCTGGTGACCAATGATGATGAACATTTCTTTAGGTGCTTCTCAGCCCTTTGAGTTCCCTCAGTTGAGAATTCCCTGTTTAGCTCTGTGCCCCATTTTTAATAGGATTATTTGGTTCTCTGGAGTTGAACTTCTTAAGTTCTCTGTACATATTGGATATTAACCCTCTATCAGATGTAGGGTTGGTAAAGATCTTTTCCCAGTCTGTTGGTTACCATTTTGTCCTATTGACAGTGTCCTTTGCCTTACAGAAGCTTTGCAATTTTATGAGGTCCTATTTGTTGATTCTTGATCTTAGAGCATTAGCAATTGGTGTTTTGTTCAGGAACTTTTCCCCTGTGCCCATGTGTTTGAGACATTTTCCCACTTTGTCTTCTGTTAAATTCAGTGTAGCTGGTTTTATGCGGAGGTCCTTGATCCACTTGGATTTGAGCTTTGTATAGGGAAATAAGATTGGATCAATTTGCATTCTTCTACATGTTGACTGCCAGTTAAACCAGCACCATTTGTTGAAAATGCTGTCTTTTTTACACTGGATGGTTCTAGCTCCTTTTTCTGGGACTTCAATTCTATTCCACTGATCTATCTGCCTGTCACTATACCAATACCGTTCAGTTTTTATCACTATTACTCTGTAGTATAGCTTGAGATCAAGGATGGTCATTCCACCAGAAGTTCTTTTATTGTTGAGAATAGTTTTTGCTATCCTAGATTTTTTTGTTATTCCAGATGAATTTGTAATTTGCTCTTTCAAACTCTATGAAGAACTGGGTTGGAATTTTGATGGGGATTGCATCAAATCTGTAGGTTGCTTTCAGCAAGATGGCCATTTTTACCATATTAATGCTGCCATTCCATGAGCATGGGAGATCTTTTCATCTTCTGAGATCTTCTTCAATTTTTTTATTCAGAGACTTGAAGTTCTTATCATACAGATCTTTCACTTGCTTAGTTAGAGTCACACCAAGATATTTTATTTTATTTGTGACTATTGTGAAGGGTGTTGTTTCCCTAACCTCTTTCTCAGCCTGTTTATCTTTTGAGTAGAGGAAGGCCACTGATTTGAGTTAATTTAATATCCAGCTACTTTGCTAAAGTTGTTTATCAGGATTAGGAGTTCTCTGGTGGAATTTGGGGGGGGGGGGAGCACTTGTGTATACATCATCTGCAAATAGTGATATTTTGCCTTCTTCCTTTCCAATTTGTATCCCCTTGACCTCCTTTTGTTATCTAATTGCTCTGGCTAAGTAGGGAGAGAGTGGGCAGCCTTGTCTAGTCCCTGATTTTATTGGGATTGCTTCAAGTTTCTCTCCATTTAGTTTGATGTTGGCTACTGGTTTGCTGTATATTGCTTTTACTGTGTTTAGGCGTGGGCCTTGAATTCCTGATCTTTCTAAGTCTTTTACCATGAAGAGGTGTTGAATTTTGTCAAATGTTTTCTTAGCATCTAATGAGATGATCATGTGGTATTTTTCTTTGAGTTTGTTTATATAGTTGATTATGTTGATAGATTTCCATATGTTGAACCATCCCTGCATCCCCTGGTTGAAGCCTACTTGATCATGATGGATGATCATTTTGATGTGTTCTTGGATTAAGTTTGGGAGAATTTTATTGAGTATTTTTGCATCAATATTAATATGGGAAGTTGGTCTGAAGTTCTCTTTTTTTGTTGTTGAGTCTTTGTGTGGTTTAGGTATCAGAGTAATTGTGGCTTAATAGAATGAATTGGATAGTGTTCCTTCTGTTTCTATTTTGTGAAATAATTTGAAGAGTATTAGTACTAGACCTTCAAAGAAGAACTCTTTGTATAGTTCTTTTTGTTTCTACTTGGTTAATTTCAGCCCTAAGTTTGATTATTTCCTGCTGTGTACTCCTCTTGGGTGTATTTGCTTCTTTTTATTCTAGAGCTTTCAGATGAGCTGTTAAGCTGCTAGTGAATGCTTTCTCCAGTCTCTTTTTGGAGGCACTCAGAGGTATGAGTTTTCCTCTTGGCACTGCTTTCATTGTGTCCCATAAGTTTGGGTATGTTGTGCCTTCATTTTTATTAAATTCTAAAATGTCTTTAATTTTTTTTTCTTTATTTCTTCCTTGACCAAGTTATCATTGAGTACAACATTGTTCAGCTTCTATGTGTATGTGGGCTTTCTGTTGGGTTTTTTTTGTTGTTGTTGTTATTGAAGACCAGCCTTAGATCTGACAGGATGCATGGAGTTACTTCAGTCTTCTTGTATCTGTTGAGCCCTGTTTTGTGACCGATTATATGGTCAGCTTTGAAGAAGGTACTATGAGGTGCTGAAAAGAAGATATATTCTTTTGTTTTAAGATGAAACATTCTAAAGATATCTGATAAATCCATTTGGTTCATAACTCTGTTAATTTCACTGTGTCTCTGTTTAGTTTGTGTTTCCATGATCTGTTCATTGGGGTGTTGATGTCTCCCACTATTATTGTATGAGGTGTAATGTGTACTTTGAGCTTTAGTAAAGTTTCTTTTATGATTGTGGGTACCCTTGCATTTGGAGCAAGAATTGAACATTTATCTTGGTAAAATTTTCCTTTGATGAGTATGTAGTGTCCTTCCTTATCTTTTTAAATAACTTTTGTTTGAAAGTCAATTTTATTCAATATTAGAATGGCTACTCCAACTTGTTTCTTGGGACTATTTGCTTGGAAAATGTTGTTTCTGCCTTTTACTCAGAGGTAGTGTCTATCTTTGTCACTGATATGTGTTTCCCGTAATGCTGAGTCCTATTTACACATCTAAATCCTAAAACATATAATTCTAAAAAATCTTATCCTAAAAAGTACTGAGTCCTATTTACACATCTAGTCTGTTAGTCTATGCCTTTTTATTGAGGAATTGAATCCATTAGTGTTAATAGATATTAAGAAAAAGTGATTGTTGTAGATGGGTGTGGTGGTGCATGCCTTTAATCCCAGCACTTGGGAGGCAGAGGCAGGTGGATTTCTTAGTTCAAGGCCAGCCTGGTCTACAGAGTGAGTTCCAGGACAGCCAGGGCTACACAGAGAAATCCTGTCTCAAAAAAAAAAAAAGAAAAAGAAAAAGTGATTGTTGCTTCCTGTTATTTTTGTTGTTAGAGGTAGAATTATGTTAGTGTGGCTATCTTTTTTTGAGTAGTAGTTTCCCTTCTTGTGTTGAAGCTTTCCATTTATTATCCTTTGTATGGCTGTATTTATAGAAAGATAGTGTGTAAATTTGGTTTTGTCATGGAATACCTTGGTTTCTCCATCTATGATAATTGAGAGTTTTTCTGGGTATGGCATGTGTGTTATCTTAGGGTCTGTATGATATCTGCCCAGGCTCTTCTGGCTTTCATAATCTGTGTTGAGAAGTTTGATGAGGAACTGAACTTATTTCTAGAAACCAAATTTCTGTAGTTATACTAATTCACCCAACACAGAAGATCTGGACAAACCGGTGTGTCTGCATGTAAGAAGAATTATATTTTTTCCTGTCTGAGAGAAAGATATGAATAATTCTTGGAGTGTTCTAATATGTCTAGTCCCTGAAGAATATTGGACAATAAAGCCTGTTTTGACTTTTAAAAATAATTTTTGAGATTATAATTAAATAATTTCAACCTTCTCATTTTTCCCCTACTGTTAAGTCTAAAACTCTGGGACAAATAGCTGAGGTGCCTATTTAACAAATCAAAGCAGAGATGTCTATTAGGTTTCCCCAGCATTCCTCAGTCCCTACCTGTTACAGGGTATGCCTGGCATACCCTACCCTCTAGCCCAGGGGTTGGGCTGTCCTTCTCCCAGCTGCTCTTCCTTCTGTAATCCAACCATTTTGGTTACCTGATCTTTTTTTATCTGTCACTTACCATCCTAGCCTCTTGGTCTGGTTCTCTCCTCTCCTCTCATCTCTCTCCTTACATGGCTCAGGGTCATGCCCACTCTGGACTCTCCTGGATGTCCCTGTCCCTGGCTATGCTCTCCCTTTTATCTATAATAAACATTCTACTCCACCATACCTAGGAGCAGCCATGTCCTTTCCTTTTCAATTCTTTTTTTTTTTTTCACTAACTTCCCATTGACCACTTCTTGCTTTCAAATTTATAGCCACTTTTTGCTTTGATTGTTGTTACCATTTGATTTGACTGAAGTTTGGCTACAGGATTTCCCAGCTATGATATAGAGATGGCTGTGCTAGATATTGAGTCTGTAATGGAATTCACACACAAAAGACCCTGTGCCTTGGGAGAGTAACAGGAAGTGCTCTGGAAGACTAGAAAATTCTACTAAAATACAAATTTTCCAGACTAGGACTCTGTCTGTCCCTAGGGTGGAAGGGTAGAACTGGGAAGGCCTCAGGTATCTGAGTCATTTGATCTCTGATTCCCCCAGTAGAAGAGCTGCTACTGTCCTAAGGTCCAGTTGAGTTGTCTGAACTAATGAGGGACTCTGGGCAGGCCTATCAGTCAGGAGCAGTGGGTGGGTAGTAGCTTATAATTTCATTACAGGATTCTCCTCTGATGCAGTTGTAGGAAGCTTTAAGGGAGACCACAAGCCATGCCATGATGAGTTCAGGAGGAGCAGGTCTGCTTAGCTATGAGAGTCTGAACTGCTTGGACTAAGGTGGCCTATGGGCAAAACTGTCATTCTGTTGGTCCATGTGGTGACCTAGGTAGAGGCCCTTGGCCTCTTACCTTTCCTGAGTGTGAATTCTCTAGGGGATTGGGAATGGACTCTGTAGCCCTGGCAATGGAAAGCTTATAGTATCACTATCCAGTGTTCACACATAGGTATTGCTTTTGGCTTGTAAGAGGAAAACAGATTGGAAAACTAAAGTTCTAGTTTCTAGAAAATTTGAAACTTGCATTCTACATTTAGGTTTTGTGTGACAAATTTTATTGTTTTAAAAGTGAGTAGAAAGAGATGGTGGGTAAGTAGATAGAGCAACTTCCACATCTTGTGCCATAATCCACATGGTAGGATTATGTCTTTTAAATATGGCCTGCTAGATCACTTCGGGGTCTCTCTATCTTGGTAATGGGAGATCCTAGCATGCTGGACATTTGCAGAATAAAACACTCTGCATTTACATACTTTTGAGGCTGGAGTATCATTCTTCAGTGAATCATGGACCCTTACAAAAGTAAAAAATGGGAGTTAAGAAACAGACAGACTTGTTTTCTTTGAATTTAAAGAATGACAATAAATGATAGTTCAACAAAAATATAATAGTCTTAGACAAATGACTCATTTCTTTGCTTTCTTCTAATCAAATAATCCACCTTAGATAGTGTCTCAGTTGGGGTTTCTTTTTTTTTTTGAAGATTTATTTATTATTATATCTAAGTATACTGTAGCTGTCTTCAGATGCACCAAAAGAAGACGTCAGATCTCATTACAGATGGTTGGGAGCCACCATGTGGTTGCTGGGATTTGAACTCAGGACCTTTGGAAAGGTAGTCGGTGCTCTTAACCACTGAGCCATCTCTCCAGCCCTCAGTCAGGGTTTCTATTCCTGCACAAACATCATGACCAAGAAGCAGTTGGGGAGAAAAGGGTTTATTCAACTTATACTTCCACATTGCTGTTCATCACCAAGGAAGTCAGGACTGGAACTCAAGCAGGTCAGGAAACAGGAGCTGATGTAGAGGCCATGGAGGGATGTTCTTTACTGGCTTGCTTCTCCTGGCTTGCTCAGCCTGCTCTCTTATAGAACCAACACTACCATCCCAGAGATGGCACCACCCACAAGGGGACCTCCCCACTTGATCACTAATTGAGAAAAATGCCTTGCAGCTGGATCTCGTGGAGGCATTTCCCCAACTGAAGCTCCTTTCTCTGTGATAACTCCAGCCTATGTCAAGTTGACACAAAACTAGCCTGTACATATAGTAACACTTTTATTTTTCCTTTGGAGACTGTGCTTAAATATTTAATATTTTTATATGCCAGTTTGTGTGTGTGTGTGTGTGTGTGTGTGTGTATTTAATAAAATGTTTAACATCATGTGTGTATTTCTATTATTTGAATATTTATTTAAGCATTAGTTTTCCTTAAAGAGAAGCAAGAGTACTCTTTTGGAATTAAATAAGCAGGAAGCCCTGTAATTCCACAATCCAAACTAGTGAAAACTAACAGAAAATGATCAGGGTTGGTTTCCTGCATGATATATATTTCACGTTGCTGAGAGCAAAACTTCTGATTTCACAGATCTATACAGGGTCAAGAACGAGCTCGTCATAAACTCCTGTGTGATGCTCACCTTCTGCACACACAGAATGAGAATTGTATCTGTCAAAATTATGCTTTCCCTGTCTTCACTATCTCACTTCTTTTTGCTAATTATTGCTTTTCTTCTTTGCATTTTCATTTAAGAAAAATTGAATTAATGTTTTTTAATTGAAATAGATTCTTCTCTCATACAATATATTCTGTCCAGTGTTTCTCCTCCCTCCTTTCTCCCTAAGTCTTGCCTATTTTCCCTCTTCTATAGATCCACTCCCCTTCCTCTTTAGAAAAGAGTTGGCCTCCAAGAGAGGACAGCCAAAGGAGACCAAACAAGATACAAAAAGACAAAGCAATAGACCTCATATTGAGTCTGAACAAAGCAACTCAATAGGAGGAAAAGAATCCCAAGAGCAAGTGAGAGAGTCAGAGCTACACCTGCTCCCACTGTTAGGGACCCCACAAAAATAACTTGCTAACACAGCCATACTATATCAGCAGAGGAGCTGACACAGACCCATGTACACCCTATGCTTGTCATTTAAGACTCTGTGAGATTTCTGGCTATCAAAGTGGTGTAATGCATGGGTTTTCTCTCATGGTGTGGGCTTCAAATCAATCCAAACATTGGTTTACCACTGCAAAAAGTTAGGTGCCACCATGCCCCAGCATATCTTGTAGGCAGAACAGATTTTAAATGGAAAGTTTTTAGCTGGGTTGATGACAAGGTTTCTCTTTCTGTAGCCTGTAGAGTACCATCTTACCACAAAGACACTAAAACATAGGAGTGAAGTCTCCAAATTTACACCTGCTTTACCTCTCTACATTCAGTGAGTCATGTGGAAGTTGTCTTCAGCAAGTCTGCCAGGCTATCGGTTTACATAGAGCAACTTTATGTCCTAGCAACAGCCTGGGTTGTTTAGGGATCTCCATGGGATCTCCTCTGCCAACAACTGAACTGACTGTAAGTCAGTCCCACCACTGAAACCCTGGCTGGCTATAAAGGATGGCCAGTTCAGACTCTCTGTATTCACCTTCACTAGGAGTCCTCACTAAGGGGCTAACTTTTATCTCAAGTTAGTTGAGTTGTAGTCGATATGTTGTCAACTTGTTGCCATGAATCTCCAACCCAAATAAGCTCATTCAAGAAAAACACAACTCAATTAATATGAATACAGTCTATGCACCTAGATTGGGCAGATCTACCACTACTCTACTATATTCCCTATCTATGAAGTTCCTTGCAACTTACGGTTTCTTTAGGCCACGTGCTTCTGCTCCATTTTCCTTCCACCTCCTTTTGTCTTCCCCTCTCCTTCCTTTTCTCTGCTCCCCTTCTCTTCTCTCTCTCTCTTTCTAAAACTTTTCAGCTCCACCTTCCCTTCCACTGCTTCCCTTCCACCAGCTCTAGCCTTTATTTTACAAGTTAAAATGGAGAGAAGGTTCACATAAAGTTACTTGAGTACATGATTCATTCCTTGTCTGAGACAATCCCTCTTCGGGAAGCAAAATTAGCATCAAAATACAAACAGCTCTAAGCCAATCCACAATAGTCACCCTCATAGATACCAGGAAGTTATCAGTGCACTTGATTTCTCCTCAGTGCCCCCTAATACTAGCTATTTCTCTCTACACTGCACTCTGTCTACCTTTCCCAACTGATGCCTTCCACTCTTGCCCCCAATCACCCCGACTCCACTCAGAATCTATTCAATTTTCCCTTTCCATGGAGATTCGTAGCCCTCCTCTTTACCTATCCTTTCTGGGTCTGTGGATTATAGCTTGACTATTATTTGCCTAATAACTAATATCCATTTAAAAGTGAATACATACCATATTTGTGTTTCTGGGTCTTGGTTACCTCACTTAGGGTGTTTTTTTTCTAGTTGCATGTTTTTTTCTGTAAATTTCACAATGTCGTTTTCTTTAACAGCTGAGTAATACTCCATTGTGTAAATATATGACATTCTCTTTATCCATTCTTCTGTTGAGGGATATTTAGGTTGTTTACAACTTCTGACTACAATGAATAAAGTTACTATGAACATAATTGAGCAAATGTTCTTGTGGTAGGATGGAGTACCTTTTGAGTATATATGCCCAAGAGTGGTATAGCTGGGTCTTGAGATAGACTAAGCTTTTTTTGGTTTTCTGAGGCATCCACAATATTGATTTCCATAGTGGCTGTGTTAGTTTACCAGCTGGCAAAGATGTGGAGAAGGGGATACGCTTTGTACTAATCTAATCTGTTTTAATAGGTCATAGTCATTGATATTTGGCTACAGAATCAATTTTTATGTTTTAAATGAAGTATACTCCCAAGTTCATGTGTTTGAACACTGGATCCCAAGCTGGCAATGCTGTTATACAGTTGTGCAATCTTTAGGAAATAGAGCCTCCTTTGAGGAATAGATTATTGTCAAGTAATCAAGGTTTAAAATCTATTGTAAGTTTCTATTTGATCTCTGATTCCTGATATCAGGCTTATTATCAAGCTAGATTCCCAACACTGTTCCCAAATATTTCCTACCATAATGTAGTATTTCTCTAGAACTATCAGCTAGGTTATACCTTTTATTGCTTACTTCATATGTTATTGATTACTGTTAGAGGACAGCAACTCAAACTACTTTTTTATGTTCCCTTGTAGGACAGAACTACATTTTTATATCATTTATGTAATCACCCAAGTCAATGCCAGGTACCAGCTTATACCCAACTATTTACATATGTGGTTTCTATGGAATTGTAGTTACAGACTGTTATGAGCTGTCATGTGAGTTCTAGGAAGGAAACTGGTTCTAACAGAGCTCTTAACTGAATGATCTCTAGCCCTGCCAACCCACTTTCAACAAAATAAAATAGATATCATATACAAGAAATTTGGGATACTCGGACCAGCTCTGAGAAAAGCTGCAGGCAGGTAGTGGGATTAACCTAAAAGAAACTATGTGTGCTGCAGCTGACAGAGCTTGAAGAGTAGGCATACCTAAGTCTTTTGGATTCCTGGCAATTTCATCATAATCTCAAGTAGCTGAGCAAAGATCTACAAGATGTGATGCTTTCTCTGCTGGGCTTTGGTCTTGCCTTGGTCTGTTCATTTTTTGCTATGCTCTGATTCTTTGTAGAATAGAATTGTTTTGTTTTGTTTTCCCTATGGCATTGTATGTTGAAAACATAGCAGTCTCATTTAAGGATATGATAGAGTTTAGTAGGATAAAAAGTATTTTTCACTAAGAAGTGAAGAAAGATATGGTGGTTAAATGAGAATGGCTCCCATAGGGTCATATGTTTAAATACTTATTTTTCAGTTGGTGGAGCAGTTTGGGAAGGAGCACACGCATAACCATTTTGAAAGAAGTGTGTCACATGAGTGTATTTTGAGGCTTGAAAAGCTTCTGACCATGCCAATTGTGTTTGTTACCTCTTATCTGAGGTTCAAATGTGAGCTCTAAGCTCTTCCTGCTGCCATGTGTTTATACTGCCATCATTGACTCTTACCCTTTGGAACTATAAGCTTAATTTGACGCTTTAAATTATTTGTCTGGGCCATGGTGTATTTTATGATAGCAATAGAAAGATAACTATACAGAAGTGTTCTGCTGAAGATCAGAATGCAGAAAATCTCCCCTTCCAACTATAAAATCCATGGAGGAAATTTTTTCTAACTTTAGCTCTAGAGCAGCTAACATCAGACCCCTGTCTTTGAGATTAGAAGTGATCCCAAGATTGAGAGAATTCCAAGATTCCATGAAGAAGCAACCCTGTTGAGAACATTTTCCTTTACTTCTAACCAAACCCATATCAAATAAATTCTTAGATCCTTCTTCTATAGAATAGAAGACTGCCATGACAGTTCAAAGGCACAGGATTAAATAAATACTGTTATTTATTATTGATTCAATGTCTATTATAAATTGCAGTGTACTTTGTGAATCAAGGTCAGCTGGGGTTTTAAATAAGACCCTGTGGCAAACAAAGAAACAGATCAAAAATATATTTGTTAAGGGCCAGCTGACTCCATTTTTTTTCCTTCTTTTTCATAATTAAACCTGATGTTAAATTTGATTAATTTCTGTATTGTTCTCTATGGTGTTTTCTCTAATTATGTCCCAAGTTAAAGGTCAAATTGTAGTTTTGACTTGTTCTTCCTCTATAATCTTAAGATGAACACATAGTAAATTGTTTCCATTGTTCATAGTATGTTCTGAAAACTGGCTAGTAGTTAACTAATTACTAAATGGAACTAAAATTCCATTTTTTTTATCATTTGCTATGTACCTCAGCTTTGAACTTGAATATAAGAAGGCTCTCCTGCTTTTATTTTATTTCTAAAATTTATTTATTTATTCACTTTACATCCCAAAATCAGCCTGCCCTCTCCTCGCAGTACCCCCTCATGCATATCCTCCTCCATTTCTTCCTTCTCCTTTGAGAACAGGAACCCTCCTCTGGGTATTATCCCACCAATATCCCCCATTACCCTCCCACCTCTGACTCATCAAGTCTCTGCAGGACTAGGAACATTCTCTCTCACTGAGGCCAGGCAAGATAGTCCAGTTAGGGGAATGGGATACACGGGCAGTCAGGCAACAGATTCAGGGGCAGCTTCTGTTCCAGTTGTTGGGAGGATCCTGCACATCTACTACATATGGTTAGGGGACTTAGGTTCAGCCTGTGCTCACTCTTTGGTTGGTGGTTCAGTCTTTAGGCTCCCCTGCATTTAATCAAGGCTGATTCACCTCTTCTTCTTCTTCTTCTTCTTCTTCTTCTTCTTCTTCTTCTTCTTCTTCTTCTTCTTCTTCTTCTTCTTCTTCTTCTTCAAATTTTTAGCTCTATTTGAAATGGATTATGCTATAGAAGTGACTATGTAGACCAGCATAGCAAACTCACAGATATGAATTTGCTTCCAAACTGCTAGGATTAATAGCATGTACTACCATGCTTGTCAATATTTATTTTTGAAAATGATTGTGTGAACACTGGTGGCAAACATCTGATATGACTTTAAGAGGTAGTGTATTGTCCCAGTTCCCCAGTGTTCCTTTTGATCTATGTTATTTAGGTTTGTTACACACACACAGCGGAATTTTAATTGTTCTTTTTTATGTGTATGAGTGTTTTACCTGCATGTGTGTCTTTGTACCCCATTCATGCCTGTTGGCCAGAGAGACCAGAATATGGTGTCAGAACCCCTGGAACTTGAATTACAGATAGTAGTGAGCTGCCCTATGTGCTGAGAATGAAACTTGGGAGCTCTGAAAGAAATTTCAGTGCTCTTAGCTTCTGAGATATTTTCCACTTCTAAATTTTCTATTCCTGATAATGTTTCTTATCCAAGGCATTCTAGGTCACTTGGGAGTCAGACTTGTGCTGAGGGGATCCCTGCATGGACAGGGAAGAAAACCACACTAAAATATGAGTATGAAAGCCCTGTGCAGATTGACTTGAAGGATCAGACTGGGGGAATCTAATACTAGGCAGTTCATTTCCAGCATATTTAAAATACAGTACAATTTTGGAAAAGATTTCCAGGCAACAATCAGTCCAATCGGTCCAGTTCCAGGTGTATAATAAACCTTTATATGTGACTACATAGAAACTCTTTTACAGGGCTGGTGAGGTGGCTCAGTGGGTTAGAGCACCCGACTGCTCTTCTGAAGGTCCAGAGTTCAAATCCCAGCAACCACATGGTGGCTCACAACCATCCGTAACGAGATCTGACTCCCTCTTCTGGAGTGTCTGAAGACAGCTACAATGTACTTACATATAATAAATAAATAAATCTTTAAAAAAAAAAAAGATGTGTTTCAAAAAAAAAAAGAAACTCTTTTACAAAGTATATGTGACTATGAGGGTGGGTTCAATATCTGAAAGATCTAGAATTTAACGTGATCTCTGACCAATAGCATATAGGTCAGCTGGCCATAAAGTGCATGTGACATCTCCCCTAAGAATGGATAACAGTCTGGGATAATCATTCTGGAGAATTTGAGTTATGTCTGCCACCATAGCAAAAGGTAGGTGAGGTCTGCCTCAGCAGAGATCACATGGTCATTAGTAAAATTCACTCTCAGCCTTTTGGGTAGAATGCAGATATTTTATCTCCTTTATTGAGAAGAGGACCCTATGTGTTTAACATCCATGGTTTTTCCTAGTGATGTATGTATACAAAGATCTTTGTGTTCTCAACATTTTCTTGTTCATTAAAGAGTGGAACTCTCCTATAAGTGGGAGAATTAGCCTCAGGCAAACATGAGGTCCCTATTTGGCTATCCAATGCAATGTGGTCAGTCTTGAAATCTATACATACAACCAACAGAAATGGGCTCAGCAAGTTTTATTCATATGTTTGAGCATACTTACTTGATTCTCAGCTAAGACCTTGTAGTATAAGGTGAACATTCCAGAGACATTTCTGTCTATCATTTTTATAATTTACATATGTTTCTGTTGACTTTGAATTAAGAATGTCCTTATATATCTCTGCTTTGACATTGTGACCATGTTCAGAATTTAATTTAGCATGCTTAGGAGTAAGCAAACCTATATGTTATCTAGACTCTGTAAGTAAAATCTCAATGTCTTCCTTTATTGAAGAAAAGTATTGCCATGGAAAGGACTCCCATACTTTCCTTGCCTGCCACAGGAAAAAAAAAAATCTCAGTTCTTTTGTCTTGGCATTTGTGATGGCTATTCTTTTTTTTTTTTTTTTTTTTTTTAAAGATTTATTTATTTATTATATGTAAGTACACTGTAGCTGTCCTCAGACACTCCAGAAGAGGGCGTCAGATCTTGTTACAGATGGTTGTGAGCCACCATGTGGTTGCTGGGATTTGAACTCTGGACCTTCGGAAGAGCAGTCGGGTGCTCTTACCCACTGAGCCATCTCACCAGCCTGGCTATTCTTGACTATATCTGAAATTAACTAAAATTCAAAGAGGTGGGTACTGTAGGAGATTTTTCTTAATTATAACTTTTGAAATGGAAAAACCCTTCTTTAATCTGGCTCTTTTGAGGTGATAAGATCTAGGCCACAGCTTCCCATTGTAATATATATATATAAAACAATATATATGTAAAACTATATATATATATATAGTTATATATATAATTTTTTTCTGCTTGCTCTACCTCTACTTAGCAAGTTCTTTTATTATTGGCATTAGACTCTACTTTAGAATTCTGGTATATACTGAAGAGCAGCTGAGACATGAAACATGGACTGAACCAATATTAACTAGCCATTGTTGGACTAATTGGACTGTTGCCAGTGTAATATTCTAATAAAGCCACATTATATGAAGTTGGTTCATCTAGAGAACCTTCACTAATACAGCTCTGTGTGAGAATGTGTGTTCACTTACCACTGAGGAAGATGTGCTGGGTAATAATAGTGCGCCACAGGGTTTGTCATCTGTTTCCTGTTTTTCTCCCAAGGTTCTCATACCTACCAGTGAAAACTACCTGCAATTTACCTAAGTCCAGCATGAAGGACTCAATCCAAGCCAATTAGAGTATTTGACAGTTTACTGGGAGCAGCTTTCTAGTGGGTTCACTGATCACTTGAGACCAGAGAGAGAATGGGGGGGGGGGGGAGAAGCAAGCAGGAAGAGAAAAATGCAGGGGCGGGGGAGGGAGGGACAGGGAAAGTGGAGGAGGAAGGAGAGGGAGGGAGGAGAGAGACACAGAGACAAAGAGCACAAAATGTCTCAATTATATAGGAAGAGCTTCTGAGGGAGGGAAAGCCCAGCCCCTGGACTGGAAAGTTCAGTGTATAAGGCAGAGTATGCCAGCCATGCCCTGTAACAGGTGGGGACTGAGGAGTGTTGGGAGAACCTGGAGGTCCAGCCGGCCTTGGTGTGTTCAATGTGCACTTCAGTCGCTTGTCCCAGGTCTGAATCCCCACAGCCACAAAACAAAATTATTATTCCCCCAAATCTCTTTTTAATTGTTAATGTTCTATGCACCATTTCACTTGTAGGACAGATTGATAACTCCACTGCAAATTGAGTAATGGGCTATGCAAGCTATCTACCCTGATTCCAGGAGGAAGAAGGGAAAGAGCCTACTTGTGAAATCTCAGGCTGAAGTCAGGACCTAGTGAGCACAGAGTCACTACCCACAAAAGGGAGGAGCAGGCAGCGGCTGAGCTGTGGTAGCTGGAGTAGTAGGTCTTCCGGGGGGATGGGTGGGGAGACGGATAGCCAATTAGAGAACAAACACAAGTTCTACTATAATGCAAATCCCTGCGGATCTGGAAAAGGTCTGGCCCTGGACTGGGCGCCTGAGAACCTCTTCACTGTGTCCTTTCAGCACACTCTAACCCTAAGGTAGGTGCTCATGTCACTCAAGACTCACTGGCCAATCAGAGCCTTCAGGAGAACCTTCCAATCAGAAGATGAGGCGGTTTCTTCCGGGTGCCTTGCTGCAGGTTCCGCTTAATAGCTTATCAGGCTTGAGTGGTCCTGTGTGACGTGCTCCCTGTCTGGCGGCTGATGCTGTGAAGCGCGCTCAGGCAAGCTCCGAAGTTGTGATATGGTGAGCACAGGGTCACTGCGGACAATCGGGAGGAGCAGGCTTCCTGGGGCTTGGTGGGAACTGGCGGCCAGATTCTGCCACCTGTGAGGTCACTTGTCTTAGCCACTCGCTGGATCCAGAGGTGGCCTCTGAATAACCTCAAGCATATGTGTAGAAACGCCTTTGGCATGATGACAAACTCAGAGAGCCCTAGTTTCAGCAAGTTCTGATTTTAACACTTAACATTAAGGTGTACAATCCACTTGGAGTTAATTTTGTGGAGGTTGTAAAAGGCATCTCATGTGTTGGGTAACAATCTAATACAAGCTGTGATGCAAAAGAGTAGAATTGTTGATGTAAAGGATTTAATAAAGCTTAAGAGATAGTAAGGCACACCAAGTAGAATTTAAGTGAGGGAGGACTGCCTGTAAAACACCCCACAGATAAGTAGTGTGCTAACCAAGCCTGTTAGAGATTAGAATGTTAGGATATGTTTGTTCACAAAGACTACTATCCAGAAATATGGCTCCAAACCATAACAAAAGAAACAACCCTGATTTACAACCAGCCACTAGGCCCATCCCCATATTAAAGAGCAGGCCTAAGCCGGGCAGTGGTGGCACACGCCTTTAATCCCAGCACTTGGGTAGCAAAGGAAGGCGGATTTCTGAGTTCGAGGCCAGCCTGGTCTACAGAGTGAGTTCCAAGACAGCCAGGGTGAAACAGAGAAACCCTGTCTCAAAAAAAAAAAAAAAAAAGAAAAGAAAAGATCAGGCCTCTAACAAACTGCTTGGTAGAGCATTACAAGATCACAATCAACTTTATGGTCTGTTTGCCATAAAAGTTCAGTTTTCATCTTGAGAAAAGCATAGTTCTGCCACATGGGCAAGATGATACCAGGCGACAACCATTTGAAAAGGAAAGGAAAACAAAACAAAACAAAGAACACTGTTGTGTTGTGTTGAGTGCTGGCCTGAACAAGCAAGGCTTTCCTAGAGGTCCCTACATATAGAGAGTGACATAGTTCCTTCTGCAACCCTGTTGAGGTTTGTTCTGTTGCTATGCATTGTAAAGCTAAATTCTGTACTGGAAGGTCTACGCCTATAAGTGAATTCTCACCATTACAAACTTTTGTTGTGCAAATCTTGTTCTTAATTTAAATGCATTGGTTAAATAGAATTGGCTACAGCCAGTTACTGGAGGGATTAGAGGAAGATGGGTTTTGAGTTACCTGATTGGGGGTGGAGAGGAAGAGGATGAAGGGAGGGCCCATGAAGAGAGAGGAGAAAAATCACCATGATAGCAGAGGTATCATGAGCACTTGACAAGTATTTGGGGCACATGGCTGGGAGATAGCCAGGCCAGCAATTAGAAAAGCAGATTATGGGTTACTTCCCAGTAATTGTCAAAGCCAAATAAAATAGCCATAATCTGAGTCTCATTGATTTATAAGCTAGTCAGGAAAAGTATGAATTGGTTCTACTACAAACCCAGGGATGTGCTTACAAAGCCAGTAACAGGGCCTAGGCCTTGGGATCTTTTCCTAAGGCCCTGAGGAATAGAGATAAAACAGAGCTCCCTCTCTAAAACCAGAAGCATACTTGGGAGAGCTGGTAATGGTCTGGGGCCAGGGCCTTTGGGAAGAGTTGCTTCAGATTCTGAGAACACAAGATCCCACCATATGGGACTGTGGTTATCAGTCCCAAGGCCACTATAAACTTGGTGAATAATGTTTTTGAGATACACCAAATTTGCCTTACGCAGTGCTGTTTCATTAGACTCCTCCTGAGTGTGTTCCACTGTATGATGTTTCTACTAACTTCATAGTTTCTTCATATGTTTCTGCTAACTTCATTTCTTTCCATTTCCCTCATGTAAGTAGTATAAAAGATGGTATTCTTCTTAAGAAGCTTACTTAGCTTAAGAAATAGCTTTGCGAGACCTCCTCACCCCAGCTTTTATACTTTCTACCTTCTCCTTTTCCTATGTTTTTCATCATCTGGGACCTTCTACTTAGGACACTGTCACTAACCTGCTGTTTTAGGGCACTGGTGTACTTAAGAAATAATCTTGGGAATATCTTTTCTGTGTAAATTTCCCATCTGTCTCCGTGGGTAGACTTGCAGTCTCTGGTCCATATTTAAATTGCTCAGAACAACCTGGGACCTGAACCTAAAGGAGACTAAAGCGTGACAGCATATGTAGAATGCAAAATTTATCTTAGGCTTGCTTCTCTTTTCACATTAACCAATGTAGATGGTCTTTGCTACTTTGCGATTTCTTCTTTTTCCCACCCTTTATCCCTCCCTGTTCCCCCTCCTGCCCCCAGTTTCACCCCCTATCATTAGATAAGAGAGAAGCAAGAATAGAGGAGAAAGGTCCTTGAATCTAATTTCCTTCTTTGTACTGGACCTGCCGGCACGAGTTGAACAGTCTCTGAGGGGGGAAGCAAGGATTAAAGAAAGGAAAGTCAGAAAGAAGATGCAAAGCCAAGAGTTAGATTTAGGAAAATTGCCGGCTAATACTGCAGCAACAGCAACCAGCAGCAGCCAGCAACAACCAGCAGCCTTGAGTTAATTTTTCATAGCCTTTTAATACCTCACAGTATCATGGGAAGCAAAGCAACAAGCTATCAGAAACAATTTCCTGAATTATACACAGAACATCTGTTCTTATCCAGAGGCACCTCCCTGTTCCTTCCACCAAGGTCAATAGAACTTTCAGCCCCTTCCCTTGAGCCTCAGGTGTACCTCCTCTTATCATTCCATGCCTCAGCAAGCTGGGAAATCTGCCAACAGACCTTAACCCACCTTGACTCTTCCTGGCAAGCAGACTTCTCTCTGTCTGTCTGTCTCTCCCTACACTGTACTTTCTCCCTTATTCCCTCCCAACTTGTCCTTCGCACTCCTTTTCCCATCAAACCCCAGTCTACTCACAGAAACTATTCTATTTCCCCCTTAGAAGGAGATCCATGCTCCCCACCATAACCTTCCTATTTACCTAGCCTCTCTGAGTTTGTGGAGTACAGCTTGATTATTATTTACCTAATAGGTTAATATCCACTTATAAGTGAAAGCATACCCTATCTGTTATTCTGGGTGTGGATTACCTCAATTAGGGTGATTTTTTTTTTTTTTAGTTGCATTCTTTTGCCTGAAGATTCATGATGTCAGTTTTTTTTTAAAAAACAGCTGAGTGACAGATACTCCATTGTGTAAATGTACCACTTTTTTGTTGTTGTTTACCCATTCTTCAGTTGAGGTACCTCTAGGTTGTTTCCAGTTTCTGGATAGTATGAATAAATATGCTATCAATATAGTTGAGCAAATGTTCTTGTAGTAAGATGGAGCACCTTTTGAATAGATGCTCAAGAGCAATATAGTTCAGTTTTGAAGTAGATGGATTCTCAGTGTTCTGAGGAACCACGATTCTGGGGAAATAGATTTCCATAGTGACAGTATTAGTATGCACCCATAAGCAGTGGAGGATTGTTCCCCTTTCTTCACATCCTTGCCAGCATGACCTGTCACTTGTATTATTGATTTAGCCATTCTGACAGGTACAAGATAGAGTCTCAAAATAGTTTTGATTTGCATTTCCTTGGTGATAGTGATGATTTCTTTAACTATTTCTCAGCTTTTTGAGATTTGTCTGTTGAGAATTACCTGTTTAGACCTCACTTTTAATTGAATTTTTTGCTTTGGAAAGCCTAGCTTCTTGAGGTCTTTATATATTTTGTATATTAGGCCTCTATAAGGTGTGGATTTGGTAAAAAGAAATCTTTTCCCGTTCCTTAGGCTGCCTCTTTGTTCAAATGACTGGGTTTTTGCTACTTTTAACCTATTTTTCTATTATTGGCAAAGAGGAGAAACAGAGTGTACAGGATGAGTGTTGACCTGAAATTTCTTTGATTTTTTTTTTATTATAGTCTTGTAATTCATGTTTAAAGACTTATATGTCTGTCTGTCTTTCAGTTTCCTTTTATTTGTGGTACCATCTATGTTGTGTGATTTTATTCATTATAATTTATATTGTTTCTCTGGAACATGATAGGCCTTCACCTATTTTTGTCTTCTGAAAATTTACTATGTTATGAGTTTCTTGAGTTTTTAATAGTTTGGGAAACTGTGTTAGTTGCCTCTTCTTGATCCTGAAGGCTTGTCTCTCCTCATTTCTTGGCAAATCTGTGTTTTCCAATTGTTGCAATCATCAATTTTAGGGGTTTTGCAACTTAAGTGATTGATATGGTTAACATATTTGTAGGGTTTTTTAAACTTTCTTATATACTATAGTCTCTGTGTCCTAATTAGTTTCAGTTGTCAACATTTTAGAGCCTACAGTCATCTGAGGGAGCCTCACTTGAGGTCATGCCCTCATCAAAATGGCTGGATTATGTGTCAGTGAGAGATTGTGTTTAGTGATGATTGATATGGGAAGGCTTTTCTACTGAGGGTGGCAGTATCCCTAAGCAGTTGTGCCTAGGCTGGAAAAGAAAGCTGCCTGAGCATGTTACAGTGACCAAGCAAGAGGACAAGCTAGGAAACAATGTTTGTCCATGGTTTTTGCCTTATTTTCTTGAAGTTTGAGTTTCTATTCTAAGCTCCCAAAATGGTGGATTGTTATCTGACAGAACCAAACAAGTGAACCTGTACATTAGCTGAGATGCCTTTGGTTAGAGAATTCAATCACAAGAGCAGAGTAGCAAGTTAGAACAACAACAACAAAAACCAAAAAACAAGCAAATGAAAAACGGAAAAAGTAATTTTGTTGCTGAACAGAACCTGGAAATGTTCTCTTGTGGAGAAATATCAGGACTTGAGATGGCAAACAGCATAGAAAGCTGTACTCAGAGCTTAATTAGCTGTTCTTGTAGCACCTGGAAGATCGGAGTATTTCGAGTAATGTAGTCAGAAGTCATAGGATTTCCGTGGAAAATAGACTCCATAAAAAAGTTTAGCTAGAGGTCATTTGTGTGGTATTTTTTTACCCAAAATCTTTCCTATTCTGCTCATGCCTTGAGAAATTGAGTAAGGCAGAATTAAAAAATAATTGGCTGTATTGTTAGATGGGATATTGAATCTGTTAGATGATTATTGCTAGTAACTCATTCAAGACTACAGTGGAAAAAAGCAATAAGTGGGGCAGAAATAAATACAAAGTCTGTGGCTTGTAGAGAAAAACATCAGGGTGAAGTTTCAGATGGCTGTCAAATGCTGAGACAGAAGCATGCATTTTCTTTCTTTTTTTTTTTTAAAGTCATCAAATAATTTATAATAGTTAAATGTCTCGAAATATACATGATATCTTCTGAAGCTAAAGGTAATGTGTACTCAACTAGTTTTAAAAATCTATTTGGAATATTAAACATGACAGAAGTAGAAGAAAATCTCTTATGTGTCCTCTATGAAAGGAAATTGTGACAAGTTACTGATTAGACAGAAACCGGTCCATCTCCAAGAGAGAATATGCAGCATAACTGTGAAGAAGCATGAATTTCCAAGAGATGATTTATCACTACTAAAGAGAAGGTCCTGGCCCCTTTCTTCTTCCTCGGAGCTACCTGCAAGGTGCCTGCCATCTGTTTTGTGACATCATGGCTGCCCTTCACCTTCAGGTGAAGTACAAGATCGTCCAAAAGAGGACCAAGAAGTTCTTCAGGCACTAGTCAGATAGGTATGTCAAAATTAAGCAAAACTGGCAGAAACTCAGAGGTATTGGCAATGGTTCAAAGAAGATTCAAGGGGCAGGTCCTTATGCCCAACACTGGTTACCAGAGCAACAAGAAAACCAAGCACATGCTGCCCGGTGGTTTCCAGAAGTTTCTGGTCCACAATGTCAAGGAGCTGGAAGTGCTGCTGATATGTGACAAATCTTACTGAGCTGAGATCACTCACATTTGCTCTAAGAACTGAAAAGCCATCGTAGAGAGAACAGCACAGCTGGCCATCAGAGTGACTAATCCCAACACCAGGTGAAGAATATGAATAGATGGCTTGAGTGCACACTTTTGTGTTTAAATAAAACCACAAAAACTGAAAGAAAAGAGAGGGGAGAGGGATAGAAGGAGAGACGGGGGAGGGGGGGTCCTTAACTCAGGATTGAAAGCCTAAGAAGGTGCTCTAAGGGAAACACTCCCTCCTGCTAAGCTTCCTGAATGGAAGGAGTAGGCAAAATGATTCCTAGACCCAGGAAGAACAACTTATAAAGCCTGCTACAACTGTGGTCCAAATGTGGCAGGGTCCATCCCAGTTTAGAATCCAAAGTTGACAGGAACACCTAAGTTCTGGAAAAAAGAAAGATGCAGAGTTTAAGATCATGGATTCTTCCTTTGTGGTTTCAGTTCAGCACTATTGTAGTCATCTGTTTGTCAGAGTCAGAGCCCCAGTGAGGGAGGAAACTGTGAGAGTGCATTGCATGAACCTGTGAGAATGAAACCTGAGTTTCATTTTGAGACCACACGAAGTTGAGATACATAAGCTATGAGACACCTATCATGGAGAGCTGCATATAGGGAGTACAAGTAACTAAACCAAGAGATGTATGAGAAGTTACAGGGATAGGGCCATCTAAGCCTTTTGAAACTGAGGCCCCTTGTATCTGAGACAGAGCTGCAGGATCTGGTGTTTGCCTTGCTTTGGTTTAATCTTCCCTCCCTATGTTCACATTCCAATTTATTAGAATGGGAAGGGGCATTCTGTGCCATTGTGTGTTTGAATGATATAACTTGCCTTCTGATTTTACAAGATGTGTCAATCAAGAGATTGTCTTTAGTGTTAGAAGAGACTTTAGACATTTGAAGAGTATATTGCCTGCTGCAGACGATTAGGATCATTGAAGTTAAACTAAATGCATTTTCATCATGGATGAGCCTAGAGTGACCAGGGTCAGAATGTTGTTGATTGAGTCACACAGCTCCCAGAAAGGGTGATGTCTTTGAACACTTGTCTATCCTTTGTGGCTTTCTTTGAGGGAGCTTGTAATGTTAGGGTCCAAGAATCACTGAAGGAAGACACCCCCCCCAGACTCAAATAGTATGCAAAAGCAAAGAACATTTTATTCTGCAGAATTCTAGCATGTAGGGGGTCTACCATTCACTAGGATGTAGACAGACATGTGAGTTTGCAAGCTCAATTTAAAGCCAATTAGAGGAATTCCAGGGAGGAGTAGGTGGCCTTTGTCCTGATTGGTTGGCTCAATTTCCAGGTGTACGGGTGTCTTTGGGATTGGTCAAGGTTCTGAGGAATTTGGGGGACTTTTCAGAACCAATGATGATTAACTATTCTTGGTTCAGGCTTGGCTCAGGCCTGGTGGCAGGGGCAGCTCCTGATTGGCTGCCTGTAGGGGTGGTTTTCCTGGAATTGACTTGTTTTGGACTTCTTGTGTTTTGGGAAAGTGAAACTTAGGCATAGTCATTCAAATTGTCAGTTTACAGCCTATCAGGGAGTCAGCCTGGCTCTGGCCAACTCAGTCCTCTCAGTAGAAGCTTTTGTAGGAGGAACCTTTCCGGATTCCTTTTGGGGATGAGATTTGAGTGTCTATAGACTCAATCTGTTTCGTTCTTGTGTGTATGTGTGTGTGTATGTGTGTGTGTGTGTGTGTGTGTGTGTGTGTGTGTTTCTACTGTGTTATGGTTGAACCTGATCAGTCAGCTTCCTTCTCATGTTGTCTTGTCTTCACCATATAGACTATCCCTAAATCACATAAAATGCACTTGAAGCAATTGTTATTTAGTGCTAAGCTACTTTGTGAACCTTGTGTTTTTATATTATTAATTTTGTTGTTTTCATTTTTGAAGACAGAGTTTCTCTGTGTAGCCCTGGCCATCCTGAAAGTAGATGTGTAGAACATGCAGGCATCAAACTTAAAGATCCACCTGACTCTGGCTCCAGAGTGCTGGGATTAAATGTGGGCCAACATGTCTGGCTTTTTGTTTATTCATTTTTATATTATTGGCTGATGAGCCTGGAATGTAGGTTTTGATACCTGTCAAGCATATGCTGTTGTGTTTTATCTTCATCCACACTGTGAATTTTGAAAGTTGGCAAAGAAAATATTCTGTTTTTCAGGATGACATGTATTCATGATATTAATACTGCATGAGCTTTCTGAGTCACTGAATTGCAAGTGCATAACATTCTTTCTACATGTTGTGTTTGTTTTGATTTTTTGAATGAATATGAATATTTTGCCTGTGTGCATGAATATGCACATCATGTATGCCTAGTCCCCACGGTAGTCAGAAGATGGCTTCATAATTCCTGAATTTGGAGTAATGGATAGTTGTTAAGCAACTGGCAATTGAGCCCAATTATTTGCAAGACCAGCAAGAGCTAGTCACTACTGAACCATCTCTCCTGTCCTAGTTAGGTTCAAAATTTACATTGCCAATATTTTCATCTGTCCATTTGTAACTATTTAAAGATGCATCCCATTTTAGTAAGATCTTGTTACTGTTACAGTTTAAACTGGGGCACTTTGGGATTCTGTAAGATGAATACAGAACTGGAGTAAATGTGTAATACTTTGTAGAAACTTCAGTAAAAACCTCTGAGTTCTTTCTGTCTTTCTTGTTTGTTTGATTTTTTACAGGGGAGAGAGGGTCTTAACATATCTCTTAACATATCCTGTCTTGGATAGACCAGGCTGGCAACAAACTCAATGAAATACACCTGCCTTTGCTTCCTGCATGCTGAGATTAAAGGCATGAACTAGTACACCCAGCTTGCCCATCTTTTTTTCTTTTTTTTGTAGTTAGTATTTGTTCATATAATTGCTCTGATGTATGCTCAGTACTGTTTGCTTCTCTCTCTCTCTCTCTCTCTCTCTCTCTCTTAATTATCATTTCTCTTGCAAGGCTATATCCTATTTAAAGAGCAAAGAAATGACAGAAGTGAATCTTATTATTATTCAGTTTCCTCCTAAGATGACTTGGTAATTACACTAGAACTTCTGGATCAATGAATAAGTGGGGAAAGCACCAGAATCATACAAATATAAAATATATTATCAGTGAAGTATGTATTTACAGTGATGTTGGAATCATGGTTTCTATTGTACACATGTATGGAATATTTTAGGATGCAGTGACCTATGATGATGTGCATGTAAACTTGACTCGAGAAGAATGGGCTTTGCTGGATCCTTCACAGAAGCGTCTCTACAAAGATGTGATGCTGGAGACCTACAAGAACCTCACTGCTATAGGTAAGATGATGAATTTTCTTTCACTTTTTAAAATAAGGGAGCAATTGTCTCCTTGTTACTGATGCTTTTCTGTAAGTTCAATTGAGAGTGAAGAAGAATGAGGTGAATAAATCAGGTTCACTAAAGATAGTAACTTAAATTTTTCCTAATTTCCAATAATATATCATATATTTTCTGGTACTATTTTTTAGGCTACAATTGGGAATACCATAACATTGAAGAACATTGTCAAAGTTCTAGAAGACATAGAAGGTAATTTTCATATGCAAATTGGCATGAATTTGCCTCTGAAGAAATATTAACATGTCCTGGAAGTTTTAAGAAAAGCAACAGTGTAAAAAAGTACTTCTTTAAGTGTATTAATGATTATTTTTTTAAATATTTATTTATTATATGTAAGTAAGTATACTGTAACTGTCTTCAGACACTTTTTCTTCTCACTTTGGCCCTGCTTGCTTGCTGTAGCTGTCGTCAGACACCCTAGAAGAGGCATCAGATCTCATTACAGATGGTTGTGAGCCATCATGTGGTTGCTGGGATTTGAACTCATGACCTTCAGAAGAGCAGTCGGCGCTCTTAACCACTGAGCCATCTCTCCAGCCCAGATGATTATTAAATTCTCACAAATCCATGTACCTCAATGTCAGGTGTCTGATTTGTGTTTGCAAATCTTGTCTCTATGAAAGAAGACAAGGAAACAATGCCTTAACAGATATTATCAATTGAATCATAGCCACATTACAGCTACTCTGTAGAACTGCCAATCTATATTTAGTTTCATACCACTCACTTATTTCAGTATATTGATAGATAGGTAGATAGATAGACAGAAAATAGGTTATAAGTATATGTTTCTAATAATCAAATATTATGGAGCTGGAGAGATGGCTCAGTGGTTAAGAGCACTGACTGCTCTTCCAGAGGTCCTGAGTTCAAATTCCAGCAACCACATGGTGGCTCACAACCATCTGTACAGCTACAATGTACTCATATCCATAAAATAAATAAATAAATCTTTTTTAAAAATAATAATCAAATATTACATAGTAAAGCAGATTACTCATATAGTAACATTGCTAAGTTTAAGTTTATAAGAGTCAAGAATGTTGTTTGGGAGAAACCTTAATCCCTATACCACATGTCTATGATGAACAAAAAGTCAAACTGTGTGAATGCAATATGAAACTCTTTCATTATTCTTCTTTTTAAAAATATATCATGTGTCACAATGGATACAAGCCATGTGAACATAGGGATATTGAAAGAAACAATGTACCTCTGTCTCCTTCCCAGAACAATTAAAATATATGTAGTAGTCCCCATTTGAGTAGACTTTCTCTGTGTGATACAAGTTTATAATTAGTTGGTCTTCCAACTTCATTGAGAATATATCCATAACTCACTGCAGAAAATCCCTATGAGTCCTAGAAATGTGGAAATTCTTTTCTGTTTGTCCTGGTTTACTTTGCCAATGTAGTATGCAAATGTGTACTTCACAATATGAGAAAAATTATGAATGTACTCAGTGTGGTAAAGCTCTGAGCTCTTCCATTTTTCTTCAAATATGTGAAAAATCTCATAGAGAAAACAGATGCTACAAATGTGGGCCATGTAATTACACTCTTACCATTACAGGTAACCCCAAAGATGCAAAACAACCCATAATGAAGGGGAAACCATGAATGCAAACAAAGTGATAAAACCTTAAGATGTGATTCCTCTTTCACATATGCCAATTATCTTTGCAGGCATGAAAGAAGTCATACTGGAGAGAAACCCTCTGTATTCAACACTCAATGTGGTAAAGCCTTTGCATGTCACACTTATCCTCAAAGGCATGAAAGAATTCATACTAGAGAGAAATCCTATGAAGGTGTTCAATATGATGAAGCCTTGGTACATCACAGTAATCTCCAAACACATAAAAGAACACATCCTAAAGAGAAACCCTACAAATGCGATCAATGTGATAAAGCCTATTCACAACATAGTCATCTCCAAAGACATAAAAGAAAACACACTGGAGAGAAACCTTATGAATGTAAGCAATGTGGCAAAGCCTTTGCATACCATTCTGAACTTCAGAGTCATGAAAGAATTCATACTGGAGAGAAACCCTACAAATGTAATCAATGTGGTAAAGCCTTTGCACATCATTGCAATCTTCGAGTGCATAAAATAATACATACTGGAGAGAAGCCCTACAAATGCAATCAATGTGATAAAGCCTATTCACAACACTGTAATCTCCAAATACATAAAAGTACACATACTGGAGAGAAGTCCTATAAATGTAATCAATGTGGTAAAGCCTTTGTATATTATGGTTATCTTCAAAGACATAAAACAACACACACTGGAGAGAAACCTTACAAATGTAATCTATGTGGTAAAGCCTTTGCATCTCATCGTTATCTCCAAGTACATAAAAGTACACATACTGGAGAGAAACCCCATGAATGTAATCAATGTGGTAAAGCCTTTGTATATCATGATCATCTTCAAATACATAAAAGAACACATACTGGAGAGAAACCCTATGAATGTAATCACTGTGGTAAAACCTTTGCAGCCCATCGTTATCTCCAAGTACATAAAAGAACACATACTGGAGAGAAACCCTATGAATGTAATCAATGTGGTAAAGCCTTTGCATCTCATAGTTATCTCCAAGTACATAAAAGAACACATACTGGAGAGAAACCCTATGAATGCAGTCAATGTGATAAAGCTTTTGCATATCCTGGTTATCTCCAAGTACATAAAAGAACACATACTGGAGAGAAACCGTATGAATGCAATCAATGTGGTAAAGCCTTTGCAGGTCAGAATGTTCTTAAAAGACATGAAAAAATTCATACTGGTGAGAAACCTTACATATGTAATGAATGTGGTAAAGCCTTTGTGAGTAACACTAGTCTCCAAATACATAAAGCAACACATACTGGAGAGAAGCCTTATGAATGTAAGCAATGTAGTAAATCCTTTGCCTCTCATGGCCAACTTCAAAGTCATGAAATAATTCACACTGGAGAGAAACCCTACAAATGTAATGGATGTGATAAAGCCTATTCACGACACAGTCATCTCCAAAGACATAAAAGAACACATACTATGACTGTAACCAATGTGATAGAGCCTTTACAGGTCACAGTGATCTTCAAAGGTATGGAAGTTTGAATATGCTTGGCCCATGGCAAGTGGCACTATTAGGAGTTGTGGCCTTCTTTGAGGAAGTGGATCACTATGGCAGTGGGCTTTGAGATCCTATGCGTAAGCCCCTCCCAGGGCAGAAGAGTTTTCTGGGTGCCTTCTAATCAAGATGTAAAACTCTCAGCTCCTCCAGCACCATGTCTGCTGGACACTGCTATTCTTTCCACCTTGATGATAATAGACTGAACCTCTGAATCTGTACAGAACCTTCAAATAAATGTTGTCCTTTATAAGTGTTGTCTTGGTCATAGTATCTTTTTCACAGCAATAAAACCCAGACTAAGACAAAGGGCATAAAAGATAACACGCTGAAGAGAAACCCTGTGAATGTGTTGAATAGTTCTTATTGCAACAGAAGTATTCAAACTTCCATTCACTGAAACCCTGTTAATGGAAGTAATGTACAGCCTTTGTCCTTCACAGTTATCACTGAATGTAGAAAATAACACATACTGGAGAAAAGCCTTATGAACCTCAATGTGATAAAGTCTGTTTTAAAATCTGCAAAGATCCATAACAATACAAACACCTGGTCAAAGTAAATGCCAAGAATTACTGTAATCAAGCTGTTTGGGTTAAAAGGTTAGGTTAGGGTTAGGTGTTGGAGGTTAAAGGTTATGGAGTTAGGATTGGGGGTTAGGGGTAAGGTTTAGGGTTAGAGGGTTATGGTTGGGGAGTAAGGGTATAGGGATTAGAGTTTAGGAGGGTTAAGGTTAGGGATTAGCGTTGGGGTTTAGGGCTAGGTTAGGGTTAGGTGTGTTAAGGTTGGGGAGGTAGGGTTAGAGGGTTAGCAGTTAGGGGTTATTAGGAAAAGAAATGCCAGCAGTGATTCCTTTTAGGGTTCAGGTTAGGGTGAGCTTTAGTGTTAGAGCTTAGAGAGAGAGACAGAGAGGCATTACTTTTAGGGAGGAAATAGGTTGGCTGGGGAAAGAGGAATGAAAATGATATAAATAGAGTATTCATATATATTCTCAACAAATTAAAAATATGGTGAATAGTATCAAAGTAAATAAACTGGAGGGTAAGGAGGACTATTACCGCACACATTAATGAAATTCAGGAAAATTGTTAGGTCTTACCTTAAAACCTCATATATTCCAAAGAATTGGAAAACTCTAAAATAAAATACATAGATTTCTAGATGTATATGACCTACCAAAAGTAAATCATGAAGATATTTTAAAAAAATAAGTTAAGCAGCTTTGTAGAAAAAAATAAAAGTGAAGCAGTAATCAAATATCTACCAATTAAAAAAAATTATCAGACCTTCAATAATATACTAAGACAAATGCTTATCAAACTATTTTATTAAATAGCAAAGAAGGAAACATTACCAAACTGTATAAAGCTAGTATTAGTCTGATACTAAAACCAGATAATAAACAAAATTTTAAAATTACTGATTGATCTCCAATAAATATATATATACATATATGTATATATATATATATATATATATATACACGTGTGTGTGTGTGTGTAAAATTCCTTTAAAAATACTTGCAAACTCGATTCAATAATATATCAAAAAATCACTCACCATGACCAAGCTGGTTTATTCCAGAGATGTAGCGCTGGTTCCATATGTCAATAAGTGTTATGAATTTCACAAATGATCTCTTGTTTTTGATAGAATAGAAATTATATGGGCCCAGGCAGTGGTGGCACACGCCTTTAATCCCAGCACTTGGGAGGCAGAGGCAGATGAATTTCTGAGTTCAAGGCCAGCCTGGTCTACAGAGTGAGTTCCAGGACAGCCAGGGTGAAACAGAGAAACCCTGTCTTGGAAAAAAAAGAAAGAAAAGAAAGGAAAGAAGAAAAGAAAAGAAATTGTACGGCGTCTTGATAGACATGGAAGGCTTTTGACAAAACCAACATCAATCATGTCAAACATCCCAAAGAAACTCAGAATATCAGAAACACATCTCACCATAATAATATATTTGGCAAGCCTATAGCTGATGTATTAAATGCAGAAAACAAGTGTTCCCACTTTCCTGACTCTTATTCAAGATGGTACTGAAAAATCTTAGCTAGAACAATATAAAGCAAATAAAAGAAATATAATATGGAAAGGAAGAAGTCAAACTATCTCTATTTGCAGATAATTCAAAGACTCTAAAGACTCCACCAGAAAACCTAAAGAATGGATAAATTCTTTTCAACAAAATGGCAAAACACAAAAATGGCAAATATAGCCTTTTTATAAACCAATGAAAAATATACTGAGAAAGAAATTCAGGGAAATAATCCCATTCATAACACTTTAAAAATCCAAGCAAAAAATCTCTTGTATTAAACCTGACCAAGAGAGTGAAAGACCTCTATGATGAAAACTTTAGATACTGAAGAAAGAAATTAAAGAAGACACTAGAAGAAGGGAAGCCCTTGCAGGCTCATGGGATAACCATACTTCCAAAGTCAATTTATAGATTTAATGCAACCCCAAAAGAAATTAAGGGGTTGAGAAATATTGTCAAAATACATCATATACATGCATGAAAACACTATAATAAATCCCATTATTATGTATAATAAATACTTATTAAAACATTTTGAAAACTTTAATATAGATCCAAGTGGTTTTTAGAAACACAATCACACAAATACATATGACAAAACTCCAAAATAACTGTCAGACATATGATGTTCTGCCAGTAATCCTAGCTCTGGTTAGGTGGAGACAGGTGGAGCCCTGAGATTCATTGTCAAACAGCCTAGCCTAAATTACTGATCTCAATTGAGAGACCCGGCTTCAAAAACAAGGTGGGTATTACCTGAGGAACAATACCCAAGGTCAATATTTGGTCAAGAGATGCATGCAACCATACATTAATACACACTATATACAAATGGAACATAATTCAGACTAAAAGCTGTGGCACATACCAAAACATAGATGGATTTTATACAAAATGAAATAACCCAGTTGCCAAAAGACAAATATAATTTTATTTTTACAAAGAGCCTAGAGACATCAAATTGTTAGCAATGGAAAGTAGCATGGTGGTTGCCAAAGGCTATGAGAGGGAGAAGTGAAGAGTTAGTATTAATTTTGTATAGAATTTCAATTTAAAATGGTAAAAGAATTCTGGTGATAGATGGGAATATTAATCCAACAATACTGTGAATGTACTTAATGCCACTCAACTATCAACTTAAAAAGATAAACATGATAGTTTTTATATTATATATATTTTACAAAAATAATAATTAAAAGATCCTCCCTCACCATAAAGTGAGAGGGATACTGGTCCTTGTATAGCTGCAACTCAGTAACAGCAATGTTCATCTACTTTGGTCAGTTTCTTAACCATTTCACTGCATTTATATATGTCTGTCTTAAAAATAAAGTAACATTAAAATGTCTACCAAGGTCTTTTCTAAGGTATTTGTTGAAATCTCAAAGCAAACTCCTTTGAGTGACTTAATGCAATGGAAGCAGCTGATGGCTCTGAAGTGCTGAGAAGAATGCAGAATCCTAGTGAAGCCTGAGTGCTCTGCACAGCACTAACTTCCAGGCAGTACTTAATTAGTTTACTTTCCTTTATAAAACTTTATAGAATGAAATTTTATGCCTATCTGTTTTGGTTGATTAATCACATGTACTTTCACAAGAAGTCAGCATTAGATGCTTCCTTTGTCCTCAAATGTCTTTGTTTTTTGGTTTTTCTTTTTGTTTTGTTTTGTTTTGTTTTGTTTTGTTTTGTTTTGTTTTGTTTTTTTAATCACTAAAGCTGAAACCGCTGCACTGGTGGTGACCTGAAACATGCAAGGATTTTTTTCTTCACTAAATGTTTGTGTCATCTTTGGCTGTGGAGAGATGTTTAAGTTCATGCTGGCATAAGAAAATATGTTCAGTGCTTCTTTAGATATTTAGACTAAAGTTTCATGTAACAAACATCAGTTTATTACTCCTAGAATGGCAAGCCACTTCAAGACACGATAAGCAGTAGACAACACAACACTTAGCATTCGCTATTGAGTGACTCAGATTCCAGCTCTGAGTCCCAGACCAATGGAGTGCTAGACAGCATCTTAGAGCCTTCATCTGTAAAACTGACTAAATAGTACATACCTTTCAGGATTACTGCAAACTTGGGGGTGAAATATGAAAAACTGTGCAGGCCTTCTCACCAAACAGGCACTAAATAAACAAACACTAGTTACTATTTCTGTCACTGGTGTTAGTGTTATTAGAGAGCCTATGCAGGATAGGTGACAATAGTAAGTGTACACTGGTAAACTTATTTTTCACTTCATTAGGAATATTGAGAGATTGAGACTAAGATGACTCTAGCAATTAGCATTTTGGGTTGATTTCAATGACACCTTTTCACTTGGTCTTGCTAACTCTGAACATTGCTAATATTCAACCCACCTTTTTATCCTTTTAAAAACAAAAAAAATATCATATACAACTGCTCTTTCTTCCTTCCTTTCTTCCTTCGTTTCTCTCTCTCTTTCTATCTCTCTGTCTTTCTTTCTTTCTTTCTTTTTAGTTTGTGTGTGGAAGTGTGGGGGCACCCTCAGAGACTAGAAGTGTCTGGTCCCATAGAGCTGGAGTTAGAAGCAGTTGTGAACCTTCCAATGTGGGTGCTAGAAACCAGGCCTTGGTCCTCTTCAATGGAAGTCTGTGCTCTTAACCACTGAGCCATCTCTTCAGCTCTGTAACTGCTTCTCATGGTGAAGAAAGGAATACCTGTCTTAAAATTGTATCATGTTACCTGGTAAGGACTATCATAGACAACAGATGCTGTTAAAAAAAAAAATACAGGTTGTGATTTAGCAATTAAGAGCTAGAAGACATGACAGTACAACAGGTGTCCCTCTAACTGTCCTCAGCCTTCTGTCATTTTCATCAGATGTAGTAATGTAGCCAGCCCTCAGGTGGGATGTTCTCAAAGATTGGACACAATATTGTCCACCAAGTTTGCAGAGCAAATACATGTTGTCCCAAACTATTGTACATTCTTCAAGCCTGCGACTGTCCCTAAATGATTGTTACTATTTTTTCTAAATTGTTTTCTGTGCTGTGATAAACATCATGATCAACACCAACTTGAGGGTTTTATTTATTCTGTCACACAACTTATAGTCTTTCATGAAGGAAAATCAGGGCAGTAACCCTGGCAAGCAGGAATTATAGCAGAGACCATGGAGGAATGCTGTTTGCTTGCTTGCTCCCCATAGTTGGCTCAGTTTGGTTTTTTTTTTTTTTTTTCATATGACTAAGGAATACCTACCCAGGGGTCACATTGCCCACAAATCGTTGGGCTTTCTTACATCAATAATTAATCAAGAAAATGCCCAACATATTTGCCTACAGACCAGTCTGATGGAGGCCTTTTCTCAGTTAAGAAGTCCTCTTTGTTGAGGAGTGTCCTTGGAAAAACCCCATATATGTGTGGCCCTGAGATGAGAGAAGCCAACAGCAGGCTCATCAGTGCTAAGAGGCCAATCACTTTTTCTCTACTACCTGGGGATGTGAAACAGGGTTAGGGTTAGCAGAATTGGAGACAATTCTGGGGGTAGTTAAAGATTCAGTGGGCAAGGTGAGAGAAGGGTTAGCCAAGTGGAAGAGAGAGAGAAAAAAAGCAGGGTCAGAGCTGGTTCAAGTCTTGGTTTAACTCCTCCCCCTAGTTAACCACCTTCACATCTGCCCTTGTTAAGTCCCCTAAGTGTTCTCCTGCTATTGTGGACTTTTGGACCGTGCATATTGAACAAACTTATAGCCTTCATAAAAGAGAGAATAGGATCAGTGCAGCTGATGGTCCTGAGCCAACAATATGAGAGAGACCCTGAGTGCAGGACCTGAAAAAAAAATGAGTTAGTTACATAAGACTCCTGAGCATATACAAGAAAAGGGCAGGGAGCGGGGGGATGAGGGAGCCTAAGGGGTTTTCCAGTCCCACATCCTCCTTACAGCTTCCCCCTCCTGCCTGGAGTCAAGGCTAGGCCAAGTTCCATTCTCCACTCACAAGAACATTCTTGAGTAAAAAATACTCAGAATGTACCTGACCCTCTGGAAAGTCCCAGGTAGAGTTCAAATACCTGTCATGCTTGCTAGCCAATAGGTTTAAAGGTCAATATGCTTAGCCAATAAGTTTGAGCTGTAATCTTGATGATGTAACCTGTGCCCCTATAAAGTATAAAAACTGCTTGTAATAGCCATTTGGGGTCGCCTTCTTATTAACTCGTCTCGATGCTCTGGAAAATAAACCTCTTGCTTTTGCGGGGGGCGGGGGGGGAAGAAGTCCCCTTTGAAGATGAGCTTTACTTGTATAAGGTTGACAATAAAAACAAAACAAAAAAGCTCAACAACAACAAGAAGAGAAAAACCCAGCATGTTGTTTTCTGACATTTCCTGTACTTCACTTCTCCTAGAAAGAGTGAAGCCAAAAAGTTTCTGAATCACGTTGGGCTGTACTTAAGGACAACAACACATTTATACAATTTTCTCCCATTTAATTTATCTTAGACATTGTATTCCAGCAAACCTTCAGAGAGCCGTGGAGAAATTCCTTTCACTCCTATCATATTCTACCCTGCCCTGCTGCACATCAGCTCAGTGGCTTACCAATGGCAAAGTTTTAGTGCAGTTTTTTTTTTTTTTATTATTTTTAAAGTTCAGGGGTACAGTGTTTCTGAACAAAAGGAACTGCACTAAGTCCATTATTAGACACCAAATAGTTTTGAGAATAGGTTTGATAATTATTTTATAAAGAAAAACTTTTAAGATTTATTTATTTATTTATTTAATGCATATGAGTACACTGTAGTTGTCCTCAGACAAAACAGAAGAGGGCATTAGATCCCATTACAGATGTTTGTGATCTACCATGTGGTTTCTGGGAATTGAACTCAGGACCACTGGAAGAGAAGTCAGTTCTCCTAAACCCTGACCCATTTCTCTAGCCCTTGATAATGTTTCTTATTGAATCCATCCTATAATTACAAGGTAAAGCAACACTTGCTTTCAAAACTTAAACAGTTGTGAAGCCATTTAATAACAACTAATATTTCATTCACAGTTTGTCAAGCTGCTTGTTCATGGCTCATGCTGCCATGTTTAAAAGAAGAAAGGATGTTTTTACTTCCATGAAAGTTGTAGTGGATACATTTTTTGAACTGAAGTTCTAGTGATGTCTGTATTCATCAGACTTCAAGGCAAGGGAAAAGGAGACCCATACTTTTCAAATTCTTTTTAATACTGCAACTAAGAGCTTTAGTTTAGAAATGGTTAACATATTCCAAGAAAAGATTCCCATGAGCTTCAGTGAGTGTCCCCTAAGAAATGGGTAGGCCCATTAAAGTCATAGGCTCATGGATTTATGTCAGCATTTTATGGTACCTGTCTGCATAAAATATATTCTAGTGATAAAATGTATGTCATCAGGTAAGTATTTGCAACTGAGTCATGTTTTGGCTGTAAAAGCAAAAGAATTTAGAATCCTGATGTAAATCGGGGCGTGGTTGCATACGCCTTTAATCCCAGCACTCAGGAGCCAGAGGCAGGCGGATTTCTGAGTTCAAGGCCAGCCTGGTCTACAAAGTGAGTTCCAGGACAGCCAAGGCTACACAGAGAAACCCTGTCTCGAAGGGAAAAAAAAAAAAAAAAAGAATCCTGTTGTAGCCAGGTGATGTGGTACACATCTTTAATCCCAGCAGTCCAGAAGCAGAGGCAGTTGGATCTCTCTGAATTCGAGGTCACCATGCTCTACAAAGTGAGTTCCAGGAAGTCAAGGCTACACAGTGAGATCCTGTCTTGGAAAAGAAATCCTGGTGCAATAAAGTGTTTAATCAGGGACAGCAAGGTGGCTCAGCTAAAGTCACCAAGTCTGATGACCTGAGTTCAATTTCTGGGACACATATGGTGGAAAGAGAAAACTAACTTCCTTGAGTTGTCTTCTAGTTTTAATATGCACTTCTGAGGTTTACATAAACACACACACACACACACAGAGAGAGAGAGAGAGAGAGAGAGTCACACAAGTACAATTAAAATGGAGCATAGATCCATAGAAATATAAAATGCAAAACAAAACATAAAATAAAGAGAAGATTAAACATAAAAAGAGAATAGCGGGCTGGTGAGACGGCTCAGTGTTTCTATACTCAAATTCACCCTATATCACACACACATGCACTCACACACACTCATACACACTCACAGAAACACATATATACTCACACACACAAACTCAAGCACACTCACAAGTGTATACACCTTCTTGATTCTGTGAGACTTGTGTCCAGCCAGCTCTAAGATCTCTCTGTCTCCCTCATACTCCACAGAACTGAGATTAAAAACACATTGGCACCATGTCTAGTTTTCAGGTGAGTTCTGGGCATTTGAACTCAGGTCCTCATGCTTGCACAAAAATCATTTCACCACTGAGCCATCTCTTGTGTCCCTCTAATTTGTTGACCTTAGACAAAAGCCTAGCAGCTTAAAGCGAAGGTTTTGTAGAACTCATTCTTTCACCAGCAGTCTTTCAAGGTTTTTTCAGCCTTTTAATTCTTTAATTGGTAGAGAGATTGAACCTGATCAAGACTCCTAAATGGTATTATGAGTGTGCTCCTTACTGCCTTGTTCACTGTGGCCTGCTTAGCCTGCTTTCTTATAGCACAAGGTCTTATATCCACAGTGGTCTGGGCCTTCCCATATCAATGACTGATGAAGAAAATGTCTTAAAGGCTTGCCTATAACCCAATCTTACAGAACATTTTTAATTGTGGTTCTCTCCTCTGAGATGACTCCAGTTTGGGTCAAATTGACGTAAAATTAGACAGAACATAAATGTTAACTAAAAAAAGAATTTCTGAAAAATAAACTGATAGTGAAAATCTGATTTCTTAACTTCCAATCTTAAGTATCAAATTATTCATTTCTAATTCAGTATTCTTGGCTCTTAGCCGGGAAGTCTTTCAAGAAGGGATTTATAATGTTTTTTAGTACTAGTACTTTAGTGTTAGGCAGAGCCACATAAAATTAATCTTTTTGAGATTTAAATGCAACTTAAAATGTATAATGTATGGTTCATCCTATTACCAAAGTACAGGTGACATGGTGTACATTGAACAGTTATTGTACACAAGGCTCTCTGTAAAACTAAAGATGATGTATTGATATTATAAAGACAGAATCAGGTATGAGGAGTTCATGGTGACAAGCTGCTTGGGTCTCCTGTTTGAGAGTTGAACTGCTTCCTCACTGATCCACAGTACAGAGGTGAGGCCAGTGTCAGTCTGTCCCTTCTTTGGCCTGCCACAGATTTTAATATTAAACACATATAAAATACATTCAACATGAATGGCTTAAACATACCAATTAAAAGATAGCGCGTATTCAACTAATTAAAAAAGCAATAATAAACTTTGTACTGTCTACAAGAATATTTATGGTGCATACCTTAACCAGTAGTATTCTGAAGTCACTATACATGTTGGAACAAGTAGAACTCAGAAGAAAAAAAAATTATGAAGAATGATACTGCTAAGGAGGAAAAGGCTAATTACTAAGAATATATAGCAGTCCAAAAAGTATATGTATGAAGTGTGAGAGTTTCTAAGGAGGTTAGGGTTAGGGTCAAGGTCAGGGTTAGGGTTGTTAGGGTTAGGGACAGGGTCAGGGTCAGGGTCGGGGTCGGGGTCGGGTCGGGGTTGGGGTCGGGGTCAGGGGTCAAGGGTCAGGGGTCAAGGGTCAAGGGTCAAGGGTCAGGGTCAGGGTAAGGGTCAGGGTCAGGGGTTAGGGTCAGGGTCAGGGTCAAGGGTTAGGGTCAAGGGTCAGGGGTTAGGGTCAGGGGTTAGGGTCAAGGGTTAGGGTCAAGGGTTAGGGTTAGGGTCAGGGTCAGGGTCAGGGTCAGGGTCAGGGTCAGGGTCAAGGGTTAGGGTTAGGGTTAGGGTTAGGGTTAGGGTTAGGGTTAGGGTTAGGGTTAGGGTTAGGGTTAGGGTTAGGGTTAGGGTTAGGGTTAGGGTTAGGGTTAGGGTTAGGGTTAGGGTTAGGGTTAGGGTTAGGGTTAGGGTTAGGGTTAGGGTTAGGGTTAGGGTTAGGGTTAGGGTTAGGGTTAGGGTTAGGGTTAGGGTTAGGGTTAGGGTTAGGGTTAGGGTTAGGGTTAGGGTTAGGGTTAGGGTTAGGGTTAGGGTTAGGGTTAGGGTTAGGGTTAGGGTTAGGGTTAGGGTTAGGGTTAGGGTTAGGGTTAGGGTTAGGGTTAGGGTTAGGGTTAGGGTTAGGGTTAGGGTTAGGGTTAGGGTTAGGGTTAGGGTTAGGGTTAGGGTTAGGGTTAGGGTTAGGGTTAGGGTTAGGGTTAGGGTTAGGGTTAGGGTTAGGGTTAGGGTTAG